>NC_069502.1:767002639-767157639 GCF_027579735.1 Bombina bombina
AAGAAATATATAGCATAATAAAGTCTAGCAGTTTTCATAAACTGTAAATCCCAGATGTAGAATATGATAAGGATGTGCACTTAAAGGGGCATTCTATTGAGAGGCTGTAAAGCAAATCCTGAAACATCTGATTTTTTGCCCCAAAATACTGTAAATTGACTAAACCAGCTATTGATTTGTAGCATTTAAAAAAACCTAGGATACAAAATGTGCTTTTTGCAGGGGTCAAGTCCAGCGGGAACGCATAGGAATGGAGTTCCTGCACTATTTTTGCAGGTGGAACTAAGTTTCCCCTGGACAAAGAATGAAACACTTCAGTAAACACTGCTGCTGCTAGTGGGAGGAGCTGGTTACGGGGATAGTGAGATCCTCTAGTAATGGGCAGTAACACTTCCTACAATACACTACATTCAAGCCTGTCAGTGTGCCTGCTGTGTGAAACACATGGTGCTTAGATTTCTGTGTGGCTTGCTTTGGGGGTATTTAGCTCCCCTCAGCAGAAATAGGAGGAGTCTCAGGCCCAAAGGCAACCATTTAACCCTTCATTGGTTTTAATTTGCTTTCATTAACCAAAGTGTATAAATTATAAAAATATAAATACAGTGTGCGTATTAAACAATATTAATTGCGAGGGGGGTAGCAATCTTGGCGAGTTCCCACACTTTTTTTGTAGGACTTGACCCCTGGCTTTTTAGACTCACTGGGGAGCAAGGGACAAACATAATTTGTGCACAAAATCAGGAAGTTTTCAATGTTCCTTTAAAACAACTTAAAAGGAAAAATCTTGCATTAGTTTCAAGTTATTATCACACTACAGTGGACGGAATTCACATTAGTTATAAAAAATATTACAAAGCAATGATTAAAAATGTGCCAGCATGGAGAGAAATCTCGCTAAATTTTTTAGCATTATATTGTAATGTAGATAATTCTTCACATCCAAAACCTGCTTAGCTAGATAACCAACCCTCAACTACTAAAATGTAAAATGTCCCTTTCTAAAATTATTTAAGGGGCCTCGCATTACTGATTAAATGCCTTAGATTAGTGTTTTTAAACCGCAGTCCTCAAATACCCCCGCAACAGGCCAGGTTTTTATTATTGCGGAACCAGTGCACAGGTGAAATAATCAGCTGATCAGTAACCATGGTTACTAACCTGCTCTCACCCATCAGCTGATGATGTCACCTGTGCACTGGTTCAGCTTTAAAGAAAACCTGGCCTGTTGGGGGTACATGAGGAACACGGTTGAGAAACATTGCCTTAGATCAGAGAGCTTTAGATAATCAGGTCCTATAAATATGTGGTTTTCCATGCCAACACTCGTAGGGTCAGTCCTCACAGAATTCTAAGAAATAACGAGTTGTCCATTTGAGTGGCAAGTAGGGATGGGCGAATGTGTAAATTTCTGAATTTGAATGTTAGAACGAATGTTATTACCGAAATTAGAATTACAAATCCGAATGTTGATACAAACGAATATTCTTAAAAATTCTATATTCAAATGTTGTTTACAGTTTTCGAATGTCACTTTCGAATTCGAATGTTTATAATTAGATCGAATGTCCACATTCGAAATTTCGAATTTAATATTCTATTTAACAAATACTATTCAGAAGTTCAATAGTTCATGTGGTAGGGAATCTAGAAAATTGATACATAATAGATACAAATATATCAATTTGAATGTTTCTATTTCGATCGAATATTGCATAATTCGATTATTACATTTAAAGAAAGCATTAGAAATAGTGATGTCGCGAATAGTTCGCCGGCAAATAGTTCCCAGCGGACATAGCTTGTTCGCGTTCGCCGTGGCGGGCAAACATATGCGATGTTCGATCCGCCCCCTATTCGTCATCATTGAGTAATACTTTGACCCTGTACCTCACAGTCAGAAGACACATTCCAGCCAATCAGCAGCAGACCCTCCCTCCCAGACCCTCCTACCTCCTGGACAGCATCCATTTAAGATTTATTTGGAAGCTGCATTCTTAGTGAGAGGAGGGACAGTGTAGCTGCTGCTGATTTAATAGGGAAATCGATAGCTAGGCTAGTGTATTCAGTGTCCACTACAGTCCTGAAGGACTCATCTGATCTCTGCTGTAAGGACAGCACCCCAAAAAGCCCTTTTTAGGGCTAGAACATCAGTCTGCTTTTTTTTTTTTTTCTGTGTAATCTAATTGCAGTTGCCTGCCAGCGTGTGTGTCAGGCTCACAGCGTATACTGTGCCCACTTGCCCAGTGCCACCACTCATATCTGGTGTAACAGTAGTGTAGATTTAAAAAAAACAACACTTTTTTGACTGTGTTAAATAATAGCAGTCAGTTTCCTTCACACGTGTACGTTTCAGTGCCTGCCTGCCAGGGCACAGTGTCACCCCAGTGCAACTCATATCTGGTGTAGCAGTAGTGTATATTTAAAAAAACAACACTTTTTTGACTGTGTTAAATAATAGCAGTCAGTTTCCTTCACACGTGTGCGTTTCAGTGCCTGCCTGCCAGGGCACAGTGTCACCTTAGACCTTGAAGCCCACCTCTTTCAGATTGCATTTTAACAGTTTTTCACCACTAGAGGGTGTTAGTTCATGTATTTCATATAGATAACACTGTGCTCGTGCACGAGAAGTTATCTGGGAGCAGGCACTGATTGGCTAGACTGCAAGTCTGTCAAAAGAACTGAAAAAAGGGGCAGTTTGCAGAGGCTTAGATACAAGATAATCACAGAGGTTAAAAGTATATTATTATAAATGTGTTAGTTATGCAAAACTGGGAAATGGGTAATAAAGGGATTATCTATCTTTTAAAACAATAAAAATTCTGGTGTAGACTATCCCTTTAAACAGGGAGTTTGGTCTGTCACTGTGAAGCGGGCGTAACCCTTACACTACCTGATCGATACAACGTCATACCTGATGTTTTAAAGCACGTTATTCCAAACAATTTAGCAATGTTAGGTGATTTATGCCCTTTATGGATTAAAACCAGACTCTGCATCAACTATGTTTTTTTTTTTGCACATCCAGTTTACTTAAATTATGATTTACTCTCTTCATAGTTAATACATTTTATTCCTGTGTAATTTACCTACAAATTTTAAAATACGATTTTTGGTGAACAACTTTGTTAACGATTTATGCAGCTCAACAATACAATTTTCCCCTGAATATTTTTGTCTGAATGGTTCAATTATTATTTTGTAAGATTTTTAAATTACAATTTTCATAGTGCACTTTTGTAATATATGCATCTCCTTCCCATATGTAAATGCTGTATACTCCCCTTAGCGTGACACCCTGTATTCAGGGTAAAAAGTGACTTTATATAATTCCACCAGGGAAAAAGAAGTACTAGTGAGTATTCTTATAGAATCTCACCAGCCCAGAGACCTTTCTAGAATCGGGGCCTAAGCTTCCAAATCCCAACAGTTGAAATCTTTCTCATGGTCAATACAATGTAATGTTTTCTTTCCTGATTTAGGTGGAACAAACATTTTTAAACAACTTTCCAGTTTACTTCTATAATCAAATTTGCTTCATTCTCTTGGTATCATTTGTTGAAGGAGCAGCAATGCACTACTGGTTTCTAACTGAACACATGGGCGAGCCAATGACAATCGGTATATATATGCATCAACCAATCAGCAGCTAGAACCTAGGTTCTTTTCTGTTTCTGAGCTTTACTAGATAAACCTTTCAGCTAAGGATAACAATAGAAGGAAGCAAATTAAATAATTGTATGTTCTGTCTAAATCATGAATGTCTAATTAATTATGACTTTACTGTCTCTTTAAGCAATTTCAAATTCCTTCGGTGGCTTTAATTTTTACTTTCTGAAGATAATCAGCTGACAAATTGACTATTAAAGTTTCTCAAACTCTGATACATTATTTAAATTATGATTTACTGTTAGTTATATCATTTATAAACGTTTCCCATGGAAAAAAAAACTGTATCATGACTGTAAATGTTTTCTTTTGCAATATATTCTTTACAAAAATTACATTTTTGCCATAAATCAGCAAGCAGTTATTTAATTACCTGAAATGGTTTTCATTTCCAAGCATTATATGAATCCCACATCGCTATCTCAGTCATTAATATTTTCATTTATTTATAAAATGTCCCCTTATTATGCAGAGCTGTTCACTGAGGAGCAAAGGTTATATAAACAAAATAAATTACAGACAAGAATGACATAAACAACAAACAATGAAAACACCTTTCAGGCAAGAGTATAGATACTGTTTTGTAGAATAGGAATAATTAGTTTTGAACTGTTAAGAGACAATGTATCACATAAATGGATTTATATTAATAAATAGCTACTTTAACCCCTTAACGACTGCCAATGTACCTCGTACATCAACTGTTGCTTTTACTGTAAATGTTTAAATAACATGGATATCACCAACAGGGGTGAGCCTGACCTATTTCCGAATGCATCAGGGAGCAAGGCATGTATTAATCGTGCGTCTCTCTTAGGTTTGCCACCAGTCCCTTAAAATACAGAACACTTATAAGTTACACATGCTGCAGGGTGTGCAGGGAGGAACATGAATAGTGCTGTCCAGAAACACAATACATGTTCCACCCTGCAGCATGTGTAACTCATAAGTGTCAAGAAAACATGGCTGAGGTGGCAACCCTTCACTGTTAGCAAGACCTGTACTATTAAAGGGCTCTAAATAGGCTGACCATATTGCCGCTTTAAAAAGGGACACATATGAAAAATACATATGCCAGGGCTGTTTAAAGAAATGGTTTTGTATAAGAACCCTCACATATGTATTTTTCATATGTGTTCCTTCTTAAAGCGGCAATATGGTCAGCCTAGGTCTAAACCCCTTACAGAGACATGGAACCCAATTTTTTTCTTTCAGGATTCACTTTCAGATAGAACATACAATTTTAAACAATTTACTTCTAATATCAAATTTGCTTCATTCCCTTGATATCCTTTGCTGAAAAAGCAGCAATGTACTACTGAGAGCTAGCTGAACACATCTAGTCAGCCATTCACAAGAGACAAATGTGTGCAGGCACCAATCACCAGCTAGCTCCCACTAGTGTAAGATATGCGCATATTCTTTTTCAACAACGGAGACCAAGATAACAAAGTACATTTGAAAATAGAAGTGAATTTAAAAGCGTCTTAAAATGACATGCTCTATCTAAATCATGCAAGTTTTATTATGACGTTTCTATCCATTTAAGGGACGTACAGTGTATGGTCCGTGCCGTTAAGGGGTTAATTAAAATCAAAGTACTGCATATAATAGGTTTGTAAATTGGAGTCAGCTCATAAATCGTTTTAATTAAATATAAAAACCATAAAACAACAGTCAAATACAATAAAATGTTATACTTGCATTAAAAAAAAATCATAAGGGATGTTGTTTCTCAACCTCACCTAAGGCAGAAACGTGGCTCTGAACTCCATTGTATATTTACCATTTGGCCAGATAAACTATTGAGAGGTGTGGTTTTATGGAGTACAGATTACATGTGCTGTCTCTTTAATTCATAAACTGGTTTCCTTATTTTGGAAGATAGCTGCATTTCTAGTTATATGTATTATTATTATTTATTTTTATAATTATCTTCTCTTTTTATTTATATATTTGTTTTTTGTTAGCTTGATTTTAGTGCCTCTAACCATACTAAATAGCTGGAAGATATTCTTAAATTTCTACATATTAAAAGAACATTATAGTGAAATATGATAAACCAATTGTATTCTACCTATTTAAACCAGAGAAAAGCCATAACAATGTCACGTGCACTTACTGCATATGCACATAAGGAGAAGCACATGTACACTTAAAGGGACACTGTACCCGAAAAAATTATTTCGTGATTCAGATTGAGCATGAAATTTTAAGCAACTTTCTAATTTACTCCTATTATCAAATTTGCTTCATTCTCTTGGTATCTTTATTTGAAATGCAAGAATGTAAGTTTAGATGCCGGCCCATTTTTGGTGAACAACCTGGGTTGTCCTTGCTGATTGGTGGATAAATTCATCCACCAATAAAAAAGTGCTGTCCAGAGTACTGAAACCAAAAAAAAGCTTAGATGCCTTCTTTTTCAAATAATGATAGCAAGAGAACAAAGAAAAATTGATAATAGGAATAAATTAGAAAGTTGCTTAAAATTGCATGCTCTTTCTGAATTACAAAAGAAAACATTTGGGTACAGTGTCCCTTTAAAGGGACACTAAACCCAAAAATTTTCTTTCATGATTCAGATAGAGCATGCAATTTTTAGCAACTTTCTACTTTACTCCTATTATCAATTTTTCTTCATTCTCTTTCTATCTTTATTTAAAAAGCAGGAATGTGATGCATAGGAGCCGGCCCATTTTTGGTTGAGAACCTGGGTTATGCTTGCTTATTGGTGGGTAAATGTAGCCTCCAATAAGCAAGCACTATCCATGGTGCTGAACCTAAAATGGGCTGGCTGCTAAGATTTACATTCCTGCTTTTAAAATAAACATAGCAAGAGAACAAAGAAAAATTGATAATAGGAGTAAATTAGAAAGTTGCTTAAAATTTCATGCTCTATCTAAATCATTAAAGAAAAAAATACGGGTTCAGTGTCCCTTTAAAGGCATGAGCAGCAAAGACTAGAAAGTGGAATAAAAGTAAAAGTATCAGTAATGTATATTATTTTTTTAATATGTAGAATCACTAAAAATGCTTTAAAAATATAGAGACTATAATATCCATTTAATAATAATGTACTGAATGCTGTTAGAATCATCCAAATCTGCTACTGAAATTCTGGGGAGTCACAAAAAGGTCAGTTTAATTAAGGCTCTATAAATAGATGAGAGAAGGAGAAACTAGTTCTCATAAGAAGACGAAGTAGGGAAATGGAATTCAAAATACATTAAAAAATTTCAGTACATAAAAAAATTCAAAGATGAAATTCTGAAATAATATGAAGCAGAAAAGGAGCAAAGTACATTTAGAACTTTTATCAGATGGAACTAATAATACAGAATTCCAAATGATTATTATTTGCTTGTTTTAATATAGTTGACCTTTTAATATTAAAGGTTAACATTTGATAATATTATTTAAAATGTGAAATGTTTTCTTCTGCATCTTTCTGTGCATTACAAGACAAGATTTAGTACAAATCTATTGTAACAAATATTTAGATAAATCTGAGATATGTTTCATATATGTAGTATTCTTTAAGCAGCATAAAAGGTAATTTAAATGTACAGATTGTAATATAGACACTTACCTGATGATCTGTGGCAAATCTTACAATAATGTGATACTTAAAGGGATCATGAAACCCCCAATTATTTGTTTTCATGAATTAGATAGAGCATACATTTTTAAACAACTTTCCAATTTGGCAAAAAAGAAAGAGGGCACCTCATAGTGTGGTATGTTCCCAACTGGGAGAAATGCTGTAAAAAGTGCAAGGTTTACCAGATGGTGTTGCACCGTACTCTGACCAGTGCCAGCATGCAGACTAACACTCAACAGTGGCTAGTACACTAAACCAGGATCTTCCCCGACCCAATAGTCAGCTGTTTCAGGGAGTTCCCTGTAGTGGTATCTGCCGTAATCCAATGTAAACAGCTCTGGGAAACCAGCTGTGAGCTACGGTATGACTTTGTGCACACCAAACAAACTTGAAAAACAGAAAAAATCGAAGGACAACTTCCGAGAATGTGAAGTTTAAAAACAACGCTTTAATCGGTTATTGCAACGCGTTTCTCAACCATGCATACAGGTCGTTTCTTCAGGCAATACAAAACGGATAAAATACTATCTTCTTTTTTTTTTATCCTTTATTTATTGAATAAGCCATCAAAAATAATACAATCATAGTGATCAAATAATGTCTGCCACGCAGGGCACAATAACACAATTTATAATATATATAAACTGATACAGACTTAGCAATTTTATATCATTCCTCCATGATTTGTTAGCATCTCAACAAAAACTTGGCTTAATTTTTTTTTTTCCCCTTATTGACATCAAGAAAACAAAAATGAAAACAGAAACGACAAAAACAAAAAAAACAAAAAAAAAAGATTTGCCACACAAGGCACAAAAACAGCATATACACTGTAATATATATAAGCTAAAACAGGCTTAACACTTTAGTATCATTCCTTCATAATTAAATATGTGAACAAAAACTTGCCTTAATTTTTGTTTTTCCGAGAAACCCCCCCCCCCAAAAAAAAACCTCCATTCCCTCCCTACTCACTAGTCCCTATATATATAACCTAATTTGATCCTATAGATTATTCCCTATAACTGGAGATCCATGACGCCAAAAATTCATCATGTAGTACTAACTCTATAAAGCTATCTGAACTTAAAAACGGGGATAGTATTCGTTTTTGAATATGAAGTGGATACAACTTAATTATTGGCAACCAATCTAGCAAAAAAGTTTTTATTTTATTTTCTTTGGCGGATTTTAAGTGAAAGGACTCAAAAATTATTGGTTTTGTATTCCCTGAGTGAGCATAGAAAAAGAGGGGTCCGATTTCGCTTTCCAATTTTTTGCTATAAGATGTCTAGTCGATAAAATAATTGAAGTCAATGTTTTTAATCTCAAAGGAGAATCTATGAGTTGAGTATTAAGAAAGATAATACTCTCTGGTTTAAATAATAAATCACCACCATAATATTTTTTTAGCCAAAAGGATAATTTTTTCCAAAGTTGTATCAATCTTGGGCAATAATAGAACATATGTAAGAGATCAGCTTTAGGGTACGAACAACGGGGACAGTTAGCTGGTTGTGATATATACATTTTTGACAATTTAGATGGTGTTATATAGAACCTGTTTAACATTTTAAAATGTGCTTCTTTCCAACTTGATGGAATTCGGCACCTATTAACCAAACTGCAACTAAGTTCTATTTCTCCATCTTCTAAATTTGGACAGTCCCGTGACCATGATGTAGAGATGTTATTGAGAAAAATAAGGCTCTGTTTCTTTAGCATGATATCATACATGAGAGAAATTAAGGGCAGTCCTATTTTAAATTTCAAGATACATTTTTTGATATCAGACCATGCCAGAAATTGATCCAGGCCCCATGGTTGATTACTGAAATAATGTCTTAGCTGAAAATAGGCAAACATGTCCTTCCTGGGAAGGCCAAATTGGGTAACAAGAGACTCAAATGTATGAATATAACCATCATTGTGAAGAATTTGATACATATTTATACTAATATAGAATATATAATACTATCTTCATTAACATCATTAAATAAACTTGTGGCTATAAAAACGGAAGTTGTCATAATTAAAACAAACCAATAGCAGCAATGAGTAAGTGTATGAGTATACAAACATTTCCAGTCAAACGTGTCAGGTGTCATTCATTGTTTTTTGTTCCTAAAGGTGGACTATACCCTATATGTGCTTAATGTGGGGAAAAAGTAGAAAAATGTTGTTAAAATAAACCATTATTGGTGATATCTGCATTGTTGTGGGAATATGTCTCCAAGATGATTCAACAAATGAAATGTATCTATAAATAAGTAATGTCCCGTTGAATTAAAAAATGAATTAATCGGAGGACAAATTCACGCCTAATTTATTGTATATGTTAGATTCAGGAGTATTGTCAATATTAGACCCCATGAGAGACCTATATATCCATGGTAAAGAGAAAAGGGATGATTCTTTACTGTCTTTTCTATAAGAAAAAATTGAGTTCTTTCAAAGATATAAACACCGCCAGATCTCATTTTGCAACATGAAAGCGCAAAACTATCTAAATCGAATGTCCAATTTCATAGTTATATCTACAAGTCACATAATATTCAAAAAATTCAAAAGATAGACCCGTTTTTGCGGTCCCTAAGTGAAAATCTTATTGGTGACCATAAAGTGTATGTAGAGATCAGGAAATTAAACATTAGCGCAAAAAGTACTTAAAGGGACATTTTTTGGCAAATAATCTCTAAATTAACAAAAGAAATGTATACTATATCTACGATGCCCTTAAAGTTACATAAATTTATGGAGTATGACAAGGGACGATAATATTGCTCAGTGTGAGCTGGTTGTCTTTCGGGATATCACAATTATAAATGTTGTATCCTACTATGGAGTGATCAGAAATTTAAAAAGGTTCTAATTAACTGTCTAAAAAGGTGCTAGAAGAAATCACTGATTTGTGCAAAAATACTTAAATAATCAGTGCATGTGATCTAATTTGAACGTAATAGTAAATAACAAATTAACTATCTGCAAAAGTATTTAAAGAAGAACTAGCATATGTAGAATTAAATAAAGTGAATAGAGCATGTGATCCAGATTAATATATAATAGTGAGTGAAAATAATGTTGTTAAAGTTCATGATCATATGTGCAATATGCATATGACTATCTGAGAGATGTTATAATAAACTCATAAGTGCATGGAGAGATAGTGTCATAACAAAATGTGATGAGGTAATGTGTAAGAGTGTGTATGTAGAAGTGTGTGTGTGTCTGTGTGAGAATGTGTTTAGCGATAGAGCCTATAGTGTGTGAGTAAGTAGGGAATATTGATTGTGTGATGTCCTAATGTATATGTGAGTCTTGATCCTATGAAAGTGAATTGTGAATGATGAATACTAGATTGGGTAGTGTATGATAAAGTAAGGTGTTATGATATGTGAGTGTGTGGAGTAGAAAAACTAATCATATCCTATTGGTTAGTCTGTATTGAACATATTAACAGATAAGAAGGTACACTATCACAAAATCTAGTGTGTTTATCAGTTAAAGGCCGCTAGATCTAAATATGCATTTAGACCAGAGGGATACAGTGTTTTCAGTTTAAAAATCCAGTATGTTTCTCGTTGTCTTAATTTGTTTAACCTGTTATAGTCATATGATTTTGGCACAAAATCTATGGGATGATATTTAAAAATATAAGGATTACCATTATGTTTGTATAGACAGTGATTGGGGATACTGTGTTTAGTTTTAGTTTTTTTTGCAATTCCGGTGATGTTCGCCCCAACGGGTTCTAGCTTTTCTTGAGATGCGACCTACATATTGTAGGCCGCAAATACATTCTATTAAATAAATCACAAAAAGAGAATCACAGTTGAAGAAACCTAAATTGGGAAAAGATTCCCCAGTGGTTGTAGATGTAAAGTTCTTTAGTCTAGATTTAATAAATTCACATGAGTTGCATCCAGTTTTGCCACATATGTAGACTCCCTGTAGGTCAAAAATACCTTTGTTTATTTTATTAGATTCTTTGGTGTTTTGTTAAACATGTTTAACTCTTTTACTGGGAGCTAATTTATTTCTCAAAGTGGGCGATCTTCTATATACTATTCTGGGTTTATCCTTTACAATGTTCTTAAGTATGGGGTCTCTTTAAATTATGTGCCAATGTTTATTTATAATTTGCTGCATTTTGTGAAAGTTATTGTTGTATTGAGTTATAAACATAATATCCCCCTGATTGTTCTCAGACCCCAAATTGGTGCTCTGTTTCTTGTTAGTTTGTAAAATGTTATTTCTTTCAAGATTCCTAGTTCTAACTAAGGCTTTATCCAATAGGCTGGGGGGGATATCCTTTTTCTATAAATCTGCCATATAAAATTTGGCTCTGTTCAAGAAAAGAATTTAATTCTTTACAATTCCTCCTTATCCTTCTAAACTGACTATATGGGACATTGTGTAATCCAACTTTTATGATGATTACTATTGTATTCCAAAAAACTGTTACTGTCCACATCCTTAAAGGGACACTGTACCCAAAAATTTAATTTTGTTATTCAGATTGAGCATGAAATTTTAAGCAACTTTCTAATTTACTCCTATTATCAAATTTTCTTCATTCTCTTGGTATCTTTATTTGAAATGCAAGAATGTAAGTTTAGATGCCGGACCATTTTTGGTGAACAACCTGGGTTGTCCTTGCTGATTGGTGGATAAATTCATCCACCAATAAAAAAAGTGCTGTCCAGAGTACTGAAACAAAAAAAAGCTTAGATGCCTTCTTTTTCAAAAAATGATAGGAGTAAATTAGAAAGTTGCTTAAAATTGCATGCTCTTTCTGAATTACAAATGAACAAATTTGGGTTCAGTGTCCCTTTAAAGAATGTTTTAGATGTTATCGCATTGTTCATGCCCCAACTGATTACCAGGTCCAGATATTCTATGGAATGTGTTTGTATATTAGCAGTAAAACTTATACCCATATTATTCTGGTTAAGGTGGGTGATAAACCGATCTGCTGAGGGTCTGTCCCCATCCCAAATAAAAATTAAATCATCAATGTATCGACCATAGAAGACCAGGTTCGCCCCAAAGTTTGAATGGTGTATGTATCTCTCTTCAAACAGACCCATAGAGATTCTCAAAACTGGGGGCGAACCTCGTCCCCATGGCCGTACCCTTGACTTGTAAATAAAAACGGTCTTGATATATGAAGTAATTATGTTGCAGAATATAATAAATTCTTTCCAAAATAAATGTTCGCTGTGTGTTAGGTAAATATGGATCTTGTTTCAAAAAATTAACTACTGCTGATACCCTTAGTTCATGTGTAATGTTTGAATACAAAGAACTAACATCATATGTAATCCACATTACATTTCTATTCGTGATGGATGTTTCATTCATCAACTGGAGTGTAATGACAAATTTTTGTAAAAATTGATCAATATAATATGATAAATTATATGTTAAATTGCCGATTTCTGCAATGATCGGGCAACCAGGAGGATTAAAATCTGTCCTTGTGTATTTTGGGTAGATGATAGTAATGGGTTATACTGGGGTTGGATATTTTTAAAAAATCCCTTTTGTTTTTATTTAGGATACCCAAGGACACTCCTATGTCAACAAATTTGGAATATGTTTGTAGATAAGAGGAGGTGGGATCATTGGGTAAAATCTGATAATAATTTTCATCCCCGAGAATTCTGTCTGCTTCCCTGATATATTCCACAAGATTTTGTACAATAATACCTCCTCCCTTGTCCACATCCCGAATGATAATATTCAGGTTATTTTGTAAACTGTACAATGTTTTCTTGTATCTATGAAATGAATAAAAAAAATTCTGAGTTTGGGATTTAAACATCTTGTCAAAATCCTCCAGAACCATGTTTTGGTATAGTTCTATGTATTCGTTCGCTGTATTGGTGGGGTTGAAGTTGGATTTATTCTTAACATTGGTGTGTATATAGTCATCAAAAAGATGTGTTGTAATATTCTCAATATTGGATAAAACACATGGAGTCTGTCTGATTCCTGGCATGGAGTCTGTCAAAATCAACTGTGATTCTGTAATGTCCAATTTATTGGCTCTCAGTTTTTTGTTTGCAAAATATTTTTGTAAGGTTGGTTTGCGAGTATAATTGTTTAGGTCTACAAATATGTCAAACATTTTGGGAGGGTTAGGGGGACAGAAGGAAAGACCCTGTTTGAGTAACCTTTTTTCCTCAATTGATAGGGAATGTGATAATAAATTGAATATACCCTGATCTAATCTGGATAGTTTCTCTTTCTTGGTGGCAAGGGATCTGCCTCTAGAACTCCGTTTTCTTGAATGTGCGGTCTTTTTCCTGATCTCATTGATCTCTATCCTTGAGGTATGGCCTAATCCTAAAAAAGGGGGCAGAGTGTTGCTAGTACTAGGGCTCTCAAAATCCCTTGTTGTTGTAAGAGGACTAAATCTATTGTGATGTTCAAATTGTTCAACGTTAATATTGGATTGGTATGTATTTTCTTGGTTATGTGTCATATTGTGATTGTTATGTGCTTGGAGATTATAAAAATTGTGACTGTGTAATTTGGTGTTATATGGTAAGGTATTATGTTGTTTGTAATCGTGGGATCTCTGACTGTTATTATATTCTGAAACATAATTACTTCATATATCAAGACCATTTTGGGGATAACCTGGTCTTCTATGGCCGATACATTGATGATTTAATTTTCATTTGGGATGGGGACAGACCCTCAGCAGATCGGTTTATCACCCACCTTAACCAGAATAATATGGGTATAAATTTTACTGCCAATATACAAACACATTCCATAGAATATCTGGACCTGGTACTCAGTTGGGGCACGAACAATACGATAACATCTAAAACATTCTTTAAGGATGTGGACAGTAACAGTTTTTTGGAATACAATAGTAACCATCATAAAAGTTGGATACACAATGTCCCATATAGTCAGTTTAAAAGGATAAGGAGAAATTGTACAGAATTAAATTCTTTTCTTGAACAGAGCCAAATTTTATATGGCAGATTTATAGAAAAAGGATATCCCCTCAGCCTATTGGATAAAGCCTTAGTTAGAACTAGGAATCTTGATAGAAATGAAATTTTACAAACTAACAAGAAACAGAGCAACAATTTGGAGTCTGTGACCAATCAGGGGGATATTATGTTTATAACTCAATACAACAATAACTTTCACAAAATGCAGCAAATTATAAATAAATATTGGCACATAATTCAAAGAGACCCCAAACATGTTTAACAAAACACCAAAGAATCTAATAAAATAAACAAAGGTATTTTTGGCCTACAGGGAGTCTACAGATGTAGCAAAACTGGATGTAACTCCTGTAAATTTATTAAATCTAGCCTAAAGACCTTTAAATCTACAACCACTGAGGAATTTTTTCCTATTTTAGGTTTCTTCAACTGTGATTCACTTTTTGTGATTTATTTAATAGAATGTATTTGCAGTCGCACCTCAAGAAAAGCTAGAACCTGTTGAGGCGAACATCACCAGAATTGCAAAAATTGCAAAAAAACTAAAATGACATATAGATATACATTAGGACATCACACAATCAATATTTCCTACTTACTCACACACTATAGGCTCTATCGTTAAACACATTCTCACACACACACTTCTACATACACACTCTTACACATTGGGGTCTATTTATCATCAGTCTTGTGGACCTGATCCGACAGTGCGGATCAGGTCCACAAGACCTCGCTGAATGCGGAGAGCAATACGCTCTCTGCATTTAACATTGCACCAGCAGCTCACAAGAGCTGCTGGTGCAACGCCGCCCCCTGCTGACTCGCGGCCAATGGGCCGCCATCAGGGAGCTGTCAATCAACCCGATCGTACTCGACCGGGTTGATTTCCGGCGATTCCTGTCTGCAGGCGGACAGGGTTATGGAGCAGCGGTCTTTAGACCGCTGCATCATAACTTGTGTTTCTGGCAAGTCTGAAGACTCGGCAGAAACACGGGCCCACAAGCTCCATTCGGAGCTTGATAAATGGGTCCCATTACCTCATCACATTTTTGTTATGACAATATCTCTCCATGCACTTATGAGTTTATTATAACATCTCAGATAGTTAGTCATATGCATCTTGCACATATGATTATGCACTTTAAGGACATTATTTTCACCCACTATTATATATATTAATCTGGATCACATGTTCTAATCACTTTATTTAATTCTACATATGCTAGTTCTTCTTTAAATACTTTTGCAGATAGTTAATTTGTTATTTACTATTACGTTCAAATTAGATCACATGCACTGATTATTTAAGTATTTTTGCACAAAGCAGTGCTTTCTTCTAACACCTTTTTAGACAGTTAATCGGAACCTTTTTAAATTTCTGATCACTCCATAGTAGGATACAAAATTTATAATTGTGATATCCCGAAAGACAACCAGCTCATACTGAGCAATATTATCGTCCCTTGTCATATTCCATACATTTATGTAACTTTAAGGGCATCATAGATATAGTATACATTTCTTTTGTTAATTTATAGATCATTTGCCAAAAAATGTCCCTTTAAGTACTTTTTGCGCTAATGTTTAATTTCCTGATCTCTACATACACTATATGGTCACCAATAAGATTTTCACTTAGGGACCGCGAAAACGGGTCCATCTTTTACATTTTTTTGAATATTATTTGACTTGTAGATACAACTATGAAATTTTGATTTAGATAGTTTTGCGCTTTCATGTTGCAAAATGAGATCTGGCGGTGTTTATATCTTTAAAAGAACTACATTTTTTCTTATAGAAAAGACAGTAAAGAATCACCCCTTTTTTCTTTACCATGGATATATTGACAATACTCCCGAATCTAACATACACAATAAATTAGGCGTGAATTTGTCCTCCGACTAATTCATTTTTTAATTCAACGGAACATTACTTATTTATAGATACATTTCATTGTTGAATCATCTTGGAGACATATTCAAACAACAATGCAGATATCACCAATAATGGTTTATTTTAACAACAGTTTTTTTACTTTTTTCCCACATTAAGCACATATAGGGTATAGTCCACCTTTAGGAACAAAAAGTCAGAGTACGGTGCAACACCATCTGGTAAGCCTTGCACTTTTTACAGCATTTCTACCAGTTGGGAACATACCACACTATGAGGCACCCTCTTTCTTTTTTGCCATTTGTTTAGATCTCCCTATACACCGAGTACAAGTGGAGCGGCCTCTGTTCAAATCGTTATCATATTGATCACGCTACAATTCCAAAAGCTGGAGATTCATTTGGTTTCCATGGGGAACGGACTCTGGTAAATTCACACTGAACACTGTCTCTCACCTTCAGCGCGCCCCTTTAGTCCCCCCTTTGGGAGCGTTGCATTACCGAGAACTTTCCAATTTACTTCTGTTGTAATTTTTGCTTTGTTCTCTTGTTATCCTTTGTTGTCACTAGACCAGTGATGGTGAACCTTGGCACTCTAGATGTTTCAGAACTACATTTCCCATGATGCTTAGGCCCACTGCAGTCTAGTCAAGCATCATGGGAAATGTAGTTCTGAAACATCTGGAGTGCCAAGGTTCGCCATCACTGCACTAGACTATGTATTACAGATGATTCTAAAAGATGTAAAATAATTTGTAATATTTAAATATTTTAAAACAAAACACTCTTAAAGGGATAGTAAAGTCCAAATTAAACTTTCATGATTCAGAGAGGGCATGTAATTTTATTTTTTTACTTTTATCATCAAATTTACTTTGTTCTCTTGTTATGCTTAGTTGGAAGCTAAACCTAGGTAGGCTCATATGCTAATTTCTAAGACCTGGAGGCATGGAGGGAAGTAATTAAAAGTCTTTGAGATTTTTTTAGGCCTCATATTGTAATGTAGGTGTTTCTCCTTCACATCAAGAACCCTGCTTAGTGAGATAAACATCTTTCAAACTTAAATGTGTGTTTCTAACATTTTTTTAGGGACCTAATTTGGAATCCTCATCTTGCAGGCTTTATAATCCTGTCTATTCTAAACATCTAAGTGTCATCTATTTTGTATGAATTGCAGTCAAGAAGCGTGTCATCCCGTTGTGTCTTACAATATAATCATGGTTATAAGACATGAGGGCCGATTTAACAATGTGCGGGCGGACATGATCCGCTGTAGAGGATCATGTCCGCCGCACATCGATAAATGCCGACAGCATACGCTGTCGGCAATTATCATTGCACAAGCATTTCTAGTGAAATGCTTGTGCAATGCCGCCCTCTGCACATTCGTGGTCAATTGGCTGCTAGAAGGGGGTGTCAATCAACGCAATCGTATCCGATCAGGCGGATTGCTGTCCGCCGCCTCTGAGGTGGCGAATGAGTTAAGGAACAGCGATCCTAAACAAAAACATAAAAGAAAGAGGTCTCTCTATAATACAGTATATTTAAAAAATGGGGGATTATACCTCCAGGCTGGTAAATAAATACTAATTTAGCAAGTGTTATAGTGCAGACCCTAGAGTACTGTGAAATCAAACTTATCTTACTTCACTTAAGGTCCTGTGCCTCGAGTTCGCCCACAGTCTCTTTGGAAGAACGGACCGTGGCTCCACTCAAGCTATGAAAAGTAACTAATCCATCTTAAAATAGAAAGAAGTGGTGAACATGGGAGGAGCTGGTGTAATATAGATGTTTTGAGCTCCAATGAACGAAGCCTTTTTACGCAATGGATTATGGCTGAAACACGCATAGGTAGCCTTCCCTCTAGAACGGCTATTACCCTGCTGGTATTGAGACATCACGCTAACCGGATTACCCAAAGTTAAGTTCCTTCATAATGCGTTTGCGAAAAGCATAGGACCTTGAGACGTGGTCCTTTCTTCCAAAGAGTATGTGCACAAACTCTATTCAGAGAACCTTAAGTGAGGCAAATGCTGCGGTCATGAAGTTGATTGTTTAAGGCTGAGTATTACAGAACGTAAAAGGGTGATAAGAGCAGTTGTAAATGGGACTATCACTCTTAAGGTAAAATAACATTTTCCACATCAGTGTTGCAAATGCCTAAGCAACTTTTGGGTTTATGATCCAGGAGGACATATATTGGTTTCTGATATTTGGCAATATATATATTTGGCTTATGTTTCTTGAACATAATTCAGTAATTCATTGTTTTTCCTACATCAGATCACGCATGGCAAAGTATATGAGAATATGTTACAGTGGGAGGGAAAGTATGTTTATTTACTTAACAAGATCTTTAAAATTCTTTGAAGACACAATGAAAAAGGAACCGTTCCAGAGAAAGCCACTCTCCGTAACGGTCCTACAATCATGTGCTCAAATAAAACAATAATACCTAGTGCTAGGACCTACGCAACATACAATCCTAGAAGAAAAACAGAAGTCTTCTATGCTCCTAAAAAGAATCTGAACTGAAAACAAGATTCTAGGATTGCGCTACAAAATAAGCTTAGTTTGCAAGCATCAGAATAAAATATCAAAGTTTATATAAAAGTCACGGATCCTAAAAATGACATACACAGTTTCTAGCAGCCTAAATATCAGATACAGGAATACATAAAATGCAATCGACATACAAACAAATAAAATAAAAATCAATAGCACATCAAACGTCAATGTAAATAAAACCTAAAGAAATGTCCAAAATCACTCTCTTTGGAGATATCAAACAGTCATGTAAATATGTCAATGCACTGGGAATAAACAGAAACAGCGCTCTTTTCAATAGATAGACAAAGTACCAACCATTGGTGTTACAAGCTTACTTACACAGGTAACTTTGGTAGTTGCATAAATGGTCCCATTGTGAGCGTGCATGCGGCTTCCTTTGTAACGGCTGAACACTGTGCTGCTGTGAGTTAATCACCTCTAGTTTTTATTTTATTTCCTTGTATGTCAATTTCATTTTATGTATTCCTGTATCTGATATTTAGGCTGCTAGAAGCTGTGTACAGTATATCATTTTTAGGATCTGTGATTTGTATATAAACTTTGATATTTTATTCTGATGCTTGCAAACTAAGCTTATTTTGTAGCACAATTCTATAATCATGTGTTGCTGGGTTTTGTCTGCTAATTCTGATGGAGTTAATCTTTTGCTATGTTTCACTGAGCCTGTAAACATTTGAATACATTAGAGGAAACTGACAGACACAAGCACATTGAGTCAAAATATATCCAGTTGCGTCAGCTCATGACAATGCAGCAACATTTTCTAAGCAACTTCATTCTAACAGCTTTGTGAGTTCATTGCTAGAGGCTTTTATAGATTTCTTTATATAAATAAATAAATCTTAATGCTGGAGAATCCTCTGAGATTTTATTTTCTTTTTTGTGTGTGTGTGTTTGTTTTAGTAGTTATATTCTGCTTCAGTTTAGTGTTAAATCCTATATTACAGCTTTCACTAGATAATCACACAAAATTATATAATAAAATACTAGTAAAACAAAACACACAAAAGAGATGATAATCTAAAACACTTTTGAGTTGAATCACATAAATTTGTAAACACATACAGTGGCCTCTAGTTATCAACGTGTCTACTTTACCTGCCTTTGCCGGCCCAATACGCTTGCCTACCATCGCCGCCGTGGACCTGAAAAATCTCGCCAAAGTTATCAATAAATCTGTCAAAAAGCCGCGCACCAAGTATGGGGCGATGAGCAGCGGACTGTGATAGTTATCACTTATCCGATCTCGCTGCTCTTCGGCTTTTTGACAGCTTTATTGACAAGCTGTCACTAAGCACCCACACTAACTAAACTGTTCTACCCCCTATACCGGCGCCCCCTGGAGCCCCCCGCAACTAAATAAAGTTATTAACCCCTAAACCGCCGCTCCTAGACTCCGCCGCAACTATAATAAATGTAGTAACCCCTAAACCGCCGCTCCCGGACACCGCCGCCAACTACATTATACCTAGTAACCCCTATCCTGCCCCCCCTATACCGCTGCCACCTATAAAAAAGTTATTAACCCCTATCCTGCGGATCCCGGACCTCGCCGCAACTAAATAAATAGTTTAACCCCTAAACCGCCGCTCCCGGACCCCGCCACCACCTATATTAAACTTATTAACCCCTAATCTGCCCCCCCTACACCATCGCCACCTATAATAAATTTATTAACCCCTATCCTGCCCCCCCTACACTGCCACCACTGTAATAAAATTATTAACCCCTAAACCTAAGTCCAACACTAACCCTAACACCCCCTAACTTAAATATTAATTAAATAAATCTAAATAACATTTCTCTTATTAACTAAATTAATCCTATTTAAAACTAAATACTTACCTTTAAAATAAACCCTAAGATAGCTACAATATAAATAATAATTATATTGTAGCTATCTTAGGATTTATTTTTATTTTACAGGCAACTTTCAATTTATTTTAACTAGGTACAATAGCTATTAAATAGTTATTAACTATTTAATAGCTACCTAGTTAAAATAAAGAGAAATTTACCTGCAAAGTAAAAACTAACCTAAGTTACAATTACACCTAACACTACACTATACTTTAATAAATTATTCCTATTTAAAACTAAATACTTACCTGTAAAATAAACCCTAAGATAGCTACAATGTAATTAATAATTACATTGTAGCTATTTTAGGATTTATATTTATTTTACAGGTAACTTTGTATTTATTTTAGCTAGTTAGAATAGTTATTAAATAGTTATTAACTATTTAATAACTACCTAGCTAAAATAAATACAAAATTACCTGTAAAATAAATCCTAACCTAAGTTACAATTAAACCTAACACTACACTATCATTAAATTAATTAAATAAATTACCTACAGCTAACTACAATTAAATTCAATTAAATAAACTAACTAAAGTACAAAAAATAAAAAAAGCTAAGTTACAAAAAATAAAAAAAATAAGTTACAAACATTTCAAAAATATTACAACAATCCTAAGCTACTTACACCTAATCTAAGCCCCCTAATAAAATAACAAAGCCCCCCAAAATAAAAAATTCCCTACCCTATTCTACATTAAAAAGTTACCAGCTCTATTACCTTACCAGCCCTTAAAAGGGCCTTTTGCGGGGCATGCCCCAAAGAAAACAGCTCTTTTGCCTGTAAAATAAAAATACAACCCCCCCAACATTAAAACCCACCACCCACATACCCCTACTCTAACCCAAACCCCCCTTAAATAAACCTAACACTACTCCCCTGAAGATCATCCTACCTTTAGCCGTCTTCAGCCAGCCGACCCACCGATGGAACTGAAGAAGAGATCCGGAGCGGCAGAAGTCATCATCCAAGGGGCGCTGAAGAAGTCTTCCATCCGATTGAAGTCATCATCCAAGGGGCGCTGAAGAGGTCTTCCATCCGATTGAAGTCTTCATCCAAGCGGCGTCTTCAATCTTCATCCATCCGGAGCGCAGCGGAGCCATCTTCAGATGAGCCGACGCGGAGCCATCCTCTTCTTCCCGACGACTAACGACGAATGATGGTACCTTTAAGTGACGTCATCCAAGATGGCGTCCCTTCAATTCCGATTGGCTGATAGGATTCTATCAGCTGCTGTGTCTTATCTATGAGTAAATGCCCTGAGGCAGCAGACAGAAATCAACCCGATCGGGTTGATTGACACACCCTGCTAGCGGCCGATTGGCCACGAATCTGCAGGGGCGGTATTGCATCAGCAGTTCACAAGAACTGCTGGTGCACTGATAAATACCGACAGCATATGCTGTCTGCATTTATCGATGTGCAGCGGACATGATACGTTACATCGTATTATGTCCGCTCGCACATTAGTAAATTGACTCTTAGATTTTTTTCAAGTGTTTTACAACATAATACAGCTCAACTCTAGGTCTGTTTTTTTAATGAAAACCATTGCAGAATTACCTCCCCTACCAACGTTTTTGCTTATTTTGCTGAACCTAATGTGTCTGCATGTTATAATATATATTGGGCCAGATTACAATTTGAGCACAAAATATCGCTTCCACGAAAGCAATATTTGCGCTCCACTTAGTAATACCAGCGCACGCAAATATACGCTGGTATTACAAGTTCGCATTGCTGGGAAGCATTGCACTTCCATAGGCTCCAATGGGAACCTTGTTCTCATGCTGGGAAACACGGGATGAGAACTAGCGCAGTGAACGGGGTAAGTTGAACAGAGATGGGCCACAAATATAAATATATATGTATATACCTATATATTTGTGTGTTAATATGTGTATATACACATATTAACACATTAATATATATGTATACAAGCATATAAATATACATTTACTGGGAACACACAGTTCCCATAGACTGCAATGTAAAGGCATTTTTCAGTGCAGTTTTTTTAACCCCACACCTGCCAACTTTCAATCCTTATAACTGCTTCTTCCAGTTATTTTATTAAAAAATGACCCTTTGCGTGCTAAGCACTTTTCCACCTGGGTGCCAAGCTTTGTTAAGCTTTTTTTTATTATTTAATTATTTTTTTTACTTTACTTACACTGTTGGAAAGGCTAGGCCTTCCAACTGTGGGTCTTGGGGGTCTGCAGCTGCTTAGATGCCTGAGATACAGGCTTCTAAATAGCATGCCCCCCCCCCCGCTCCTATACTTAACATTGTTAAGTATAAATAAAGTTGTGCGGTGACGTTGTGACGTCACTGCGCATAACGTGAAGCCCCGGCGATGCCTGTCACTATGCAGGCCCGACCGCCAGGGTAGGAGCGGGTGGGAGCCCCCAGATCTAACCCTACCTTTACCAAAAAAATAAACTATCTACCTTTAAAAAAATAAAAACCTGAGAAAGTAAAAAAAAAAAGATCACTATTAAAAAAACAAAAACATAACATTACACAAAATAAAAAAACGAACATTACTGTTAAAAACAAAAATACTAACAACACTGTAAAAAAACACACACAAAAAATATTATTACAAAAAATAACAAATTACATAAAATAAAAAAAGAATTATGCCTATTCTAACCCCCCAACAAACACCCCAAAACACTAAACTACAAATAGCCATAAAAAGGGCCTTTTGTAGGGAATTGCCCTAAAGTTAACCAACAAAACTACCACATTCTAACATTAACCCCCACCCACAAAAAACTATCTAAAAAAAACTACTTCTAAAAAGTGCCCAGAAAAGGGCATTTGGCTGGGAATTGCCATTGAAGGGGCATTTAGCTCTTGTTGCCCAGACAAAAAAATCCCTAATTAAAAAAAAAACACCGAAAAAAACACTAAACCCCAAGATGGTACTTAAAAAGATGATAGCGGCTCTCCATCTTCATCCTGATGGCGGTCCATCTTCTTACCTTCATCCCGGCGGCTGCAGCAGTTAGTATCCATCTTCAGATCTTCAACATAGAGGTGCTCTTCATGCAGTCACCAGCCACACACTGAATTTTGAAGGCGAGGTACCCCTTTTATATAGGGGTACCCTTGCATTCCTATTGGCTGATTTTCATGTTTAAATTCAAATCAGCCAATAAAAAGCCCCCTCAAAAATAGCCACCCTTAGTCTAAACTTAACTACCAATAGCCAAGAGAATGAAAGCTTTTTCCATTGACTGATTTTAATTTGAACATGCAAATCAGCCAATAGGAATGCAAGGGTACCACTATATAAAAGGGTACCTCTTATTCAAATTCAGTGTGCGGCTGGTGAAAAAAATAATTTAAAAATAAAACCTAACATTAAATTACAAAAA
The DNA here is from genome assembly GCF_027579735.1 of Bombina bombina. NCBI lineage: Eukaryota > Metazoa > Chordata > Amphibia > Anura > Bombinatoridae > Bombina > Bombina bombina. Next base: position 767,026,600 of record NC_069502.1, read on the forward strand.
ATAAATCTAAAAATTCAAAAAATAAAAAAGTCTAAAGTTACAGAAAAAAATAAACAAAATTATTAAAAATAAAAAAAATAAAGCTAATCCCTATGAAAAAAAAGCTCCCTCAAAAAAAACACCCCTAATCTAAACTAAACTACCAATAGCCAATAGAATGAAAGCTTTTTCCATTGACTGATTTTAATTTGAACATGCAAATCAGCCAATAGGAATGCAAGGGTACCACTATATAAAAGGGTACCTCTTATTCAAATTCAGTGTGCGGCTGGTGACCGCATGAAGAGGACCTCCATATTGAAAATCTGAAGATCGATAAAGACCACCACCGCCGGGATGAAGATTAGAAGATGGACCGCGTGCATAAGTAAACACATACTGCCAAGCAAAATCTAAATTTGTGCTTATTGTGTTAGTGCAACTGAAGAACTCGCGAAAAGAGTTAGGGCTAAAAATAATTGTGCTCCAAACACAACATAAATACATTAAATAAAGTGTTACACTCAAATAGGCACTATATAGAAATTTATAAGGCTTAAAAGGTATATGACAAGCTGAATGGAAAGGGCTATATTTTATATATATATATATATATATATATATATATATATATATATATATATGTGTGTGTGTGTGGGTATGCATCTGTATTTATGTATTTATACATACATTATTACATATATAAATACAATACTAATGTTTTAAATTAGCAAGAGTTCAGATAGCAATATTTGGTGGAATAACCCTAATTTTGAATCACAGCTTTCATGCGTCTCGGCATGCTCTACAACAGGTCTTTCACATTGCTTAACAGCAATTTGAAAGACTGATGAAGAGCATGCAAAGATGCATGACAGGGTTATTCTACCAAATATTGATTTCTGAACTTTTGCTAAGTTAAAACATTAGTATTGTATTGTTTAACAATGAATATAAACTTGTTTTCTTTGCATTATTCCAGGTCTGAAAAACACTGTGTTTTTTGTTATTTTTACCAGTTGTCATTTTCTGCAAAGAAATGCTCTAAATGTCAATATTTGTATTTGTAATTTGGGAGAAATGTTTAGTTCATAGAATGAAACAAAAATGTTTATTGTACTCAAACACATACCTATAAATACTAAAACCAGGGAAACTGATAATTTTGCAGTGTAACCCCCCAGGCAGAAGTGTAGATGGGGGAATTACATTACATCATGCTTTATCCACAGTTGCTTGGGTAATGTCATGTTTACCCAGGTAATCCTAGGTTTACCTGGATTTCTGACTTTACCTGTAACATATATATATAAACTTTAGTGCCCTTTCCACTCAAATACCTTCAAACATAAAACAAAGATATTTTAATATTTAAAATGTGTTTTACTGTGTATTTACTGTAAATATTTTAAAATTCCAATATTCTTCACAAAGGAGAACATTTTCTTTGTATACTTTTGCAGTGGTCTCTTTATCCGTCGCCATCGTCAGTTGCGCACGCATCCTCAAAGAAATGTTGGCTGTGCGCGGCAGCCAAAAAGTGGATTCCGAAAACGGCAGGGTGTTGAAATGCCATTTTCGCAATCCAGCTGGATGCAGCGTAGGCAAAAAAGCATTAACCATTAAGAAAAAAAGACGTAACCGCCCACACGAAATAACACAAAAAACTAACCGCCCACACAAAATAATAAAAAAACCTAACCGCCCGCACAAAGTATAACAAAAAAAAACCTAACCACCTGCACAAAGTATTAACAAACACCTAAACCGCCAACCCCCGCATCGCAAAATAATAAAGTAATTAACCCCTAATTCGCAAATTAAACAACGCAAACATAATTAAAATATTAACCCCTAAACCACTAACCCCCATATCACAATAAACCAAATTAACCTATTAACCCTTAAACCGCCAACCACCCACATTGCAATAAACCTAATTAACCTATTAACCCCTAAACTGCCAAACCTCCACATCGCAATAAACCTAATTAACCTATTAGCTCCTAAACCGCCACCCCCCACAAAGCAAATAACTAATTTAATTACTAAGCCCCCTAACCTAACACCCCCTAAATTTACCCCAATTACATAAATAAAAGAATACTAAGTTACAATTAAAATAAAAAAATATTTAAAAATAAAACCTAACATTAAATTACAAAAAATTAAAAAGTCTAAAGTTACAGAAAAAATAAACAAAATTATTAAAAATAAAAAATTTAAACCTAATCCCTATGAAAATAAAAAAGCCCCCTCAAAATAAAAACACCCCTAATCTAAACTAAACTACCAATAGCCATTAAAAGGACCTTTTGTAGGGCATTGCCCTAAGTTAAACAGCTCTTTTACATGTAAAAAATACTAGGTTCCCCCCCTAACAGTAAAAACCCCCCACCCACTAAACCCCCCCAAAATAAAAAAACCTAACACTAAAAAACCTAAACTACCCATTGCCCCTAAAGGGGCATTTGCATGGGCATTGCAAGACTAAGCCCCAAATAGGTACTCACCATTCCTGGCTTCCCCGATGCGCGGATCCTCAGCGACAATTCCAGCGGCGGTCCTCAGCAGCGGTCTTCAGCGGCGGCGGTCCTTTGCAGCGTGAAGGCTCCTCTTCATGCGATTGTCCGCCGCACACTGAAGTCTGAATGCAAGGTACCCCATTTTTTTAAATCAGCCAATAGGATGAGAGCTACTGAAATCTTATTGGCTGATTTGAACAGCCAATAGGATTTCAGAAGCTCTAATCCTGTTGGCTGATTTAAAAAAATGGGGTACCTTGCATTCAGACTTCAATGTGCGGCTGACAATCGCATGAAGAGGAGCCTTCACGCCGCTAAGGAACGCCGCCGCTGAAGACCGCTGCTGAGGACCGCCGCTGGAACTGTCACTGAGGATCCGCACATCGGGGAAGCCAGCTCCGCACCTCCACTGGACTTCAGGAATGGTGAGTACCTATTTGGGGCTTAGTCTTGCAATGCCCATGCAAATGCCCCTTCATTCTTATAACAACATTGGTATAGAATATTTGGGAAAGCTTTTAGGATTGATTAATATTATTACTAATATAATATATTGTTGAATTACAACTTATATAATTAAAAATAGTCAGGATTTTTCGATAGAAGCTTCAATATCATCTAAAAAGATAAAAAAAAGATGTATTTAGATCCAAATTGCCCTCATCTGTGAGGTTCTTTCAAACCATGGTTTGCTATCCATGATATAGTTTAATTTAGGTTAGAAATGGAATATTGTCCAAAAACAAAAGTTTATGCCCGAGTTCTAGTTCTCGCTAAAAAGCAGGGAAATCCCTATTTCAGCTCTGTATTAATTGCAGGTTTATAACTTACAGTTCTGTGTTCTCCATACACTGCATACAAACAGAATTTAACTACACTATTGTAGAATTTAAAAAAAGAATTCTTTATTTAACATCAATAGTACTGTGTATATATATATATATATATATATATATATATAGAGAGAGAGAGAGAGAGAAAGAGAGAGAGAGAGAGAGAGAGAGAGAGAGAGAGAGAGAGAGAGAGAGAGAGTAATTTGTATGGCAAACAAGACTCCCTGAATATTATGCAAATGTATCTAAAACAAAGCTTAGAGAAGTTACTGTTCAGAAATATGTTTGTTGCAAAAGTTTTAATGACTTATTTCACAATTACAAGACTATTGTGTTTGCTTTCGTACATATGAGCACAGCTCTTACTTTCTATAAGTTTTCCTGCAAGTATGAATATTTAGGTTTTTAGAGACACGGCATTAGTCTTCAGCTCTTATATTAGATTTGGAATGAGATGCAGAGACAACATATTAAACAAACCATAGAAACAGTATTGTGGGAACCAAAGACACACATTTTATTCACTGTGGAACTGAAATCAGTCAAATTAATTGTGACTTAATGGATCTGCATCCACCTGGTCATTTGCAGTAAATACCAATTTTCTGGCAATCTATAAAATGACCTCTATTACTACACAGAATCCATAGCTCCTATATAAAAAAAAGAATTTACATTTTCATGTTTTTTTCTGAATACACAAATTTAAATTAAATATTTCTTTTATACCACTTAAATGTGTTTTTTCATTTCCACTTTGCAGCTTGCAACAACAATGTTCTGATTGAGAAAAAAATAAAAGGTTGCGACACTAATGAAAATAATGCTATGGAAATAAACACATTCAACCCTTAGCTGAAAATAAACTAGCAGTATCATGAAAGACAGCTGGGTCTATGTTGAGAGGGGGGGAAAAAAAGGTTAGGGGGAGGGGTATAAATCATACTTTGTAGCTGCTAATTCACAAATGGCTTAAGAAAAAAACATTGAAATGTCCTTTTCATTTTCCTGGAATATTGTATGTGCACTGCTGCTTTAAATCCCATTCAATATATCATTGATCTACTGTTGTAGTTGTAGCCCAAAGGGTAGATTTTTATTTGCTTACTCATCAACTTTTAAATGGAATGCCAAATCAGCTATACTTTTTTATTTTATTTTTTTTAATCATTCATACGTTTTAAATATGGAAAACAATTTCTTTTTTTAATGGGCTAGTAAAAGTATAGATTTACTTTTTTTATGGGAAAGTAATTATAAAGTATTTTTTTTTGTGGGCAAAATAAAATAAAGATTTTTTTTAAAATATAATATTTTCAATGAAACATAGAAAAAGTTAAATGAATAAATTACTTGAAATGAAAAATATAATACTTAGAAAAATAACCTTTTTTTAGGCAAATCTATATGTAGCTGGAAAAAAATGTTGTGGTTTATCTTTTATTGGTTTTTACGCAGGATTGCTATTTTAGATAAATTGTCTTCTAATCTTTACATTACGAACCACACATCACATGGTAAGTATACCTTTATCTCCGTTTTACCATTTGCTATTTTATTGACATGTTGTCTGTGTGTTTGTAACTATGTGGAAAATATAGCCCAGCTGTAATTAAATTAGTTATAAACATAGCTTCATACTAAATAAAAAAAATAAAGTATTAAACAATACGGATGAAAAATAAAGCACATCATATATAAAACTTAATAGAGTAAATATGATTATTGTGTAGATAATTTCTGTAGATTGTAATTTACAACAATATATACCATATTTGATATTTATTTTTTACAGTTTAGTTATAATTAAAAAAAATAAGTATTTTGTCTATTATCTTTCAGCTTTTACTTTTCTACTTATTCTGTATGTTTATGTTTTGTATTAAAGAAAGATAAAAAATATAACTAGTTGAGCACTTTACCTCACATCACAAATATAAGCTCGCTTTGTTAATAAAAAAAAGGCATTTTGAGAAAGCACATATTTTGTAGAATATTGTTTTATTTCTTTACATCTTTACTGCCATCCAGTGGACAGTAAACCATTTTCAACCCTGACCTATATATGTGTTGTATAGGAATCTCATTCTAAAACATAAACTGTACTGTATTAGATGACTTCTGCAGGTGCAAGGTTTTCATAAAGCATTTATTGAAAACAGATCATTAAACAACTCATCTATGAAAATTTTGGATTGCTTTTTTTCAATTGCCAACTGCAATTTAATATCTGCACCTTGATTATTGTGCTTTTGAATGACTGAAACCTGTAGATAGAACATTCATATATATATTTTCTTATTTTTCTATTTATTTTTTTATTATTCTTACTTTTAAACAATTTAGTTTCTTTTGGCTTTTTTTTGGATAATGCCAAATAAGAAATGTGGGGTCACTCTACAGCCTTTGAATATTAACTTGGTGGTCAAAGCATTTAACCTGAACAGTGAAACTGAATGAAAAAGACATTATCTTCTGATGATGTGAGTCCATGTGAGATCGTGCTGGAGTTTCTTACTTTAACCAGAGGACTGATTAAGCAGTAGTACTGACTACATCTTTCTGTATAACTCCTACATTGGATCTAATTTTTTTTAAACTGAAAAAGGACAGATGGAATCAACTTGGTGAAAAATATTTTTATTATTCTGGGTTTATGGAACCAAATGGTTTTGTTATAACCAAAACAACGCAGGATACACCATTTAAAGAAGAAAATGCATTCATTGTCAGGTAAGGATATCCCACTTTATATGTCTATGTACTATACTAGTAATATTAAAGATATTAGTAAATACAAATGTTCAGTAAGTGAATGCACACATTTACAATATGTGTTTTTGTTAATTGGTTGTAATAAATAGAATTTATCATAAGTATTGTAAAAAATATAGTATGTATTATAAGAACTGTCATTTTTCACATAGATGGATTTAGCTTGCAAAACAAAGTAATGTCATATGGCAAAATGTAATCTTCTTTCAATTTTGAGCTTCACAGAGCACACGCATCACACTGGACAAATCTTGTGCTCTTAATTCGGTTTTTGTTTCCACTCAGTGCACTGAACTAATCGCCCTTTATGGGGAAACTCTCACACCAGGGAATACCAGAACATAAGCAATACAATGTCATGTCTCAAGTGTACTGCAGTTTAACTATGCAATGTAGTATATGAAATAAAGTGTGCAATAAATCATCTAAGTATTTTATTTGTGATGCATTGAAGGCTTATTAAAAAAATCAATTGGTATCAAGGTATGATTGAATTTGTCACAGATAAAGCATATTTCTTTGTGATTATCCATATTATCTATCTGACTATCATCTACACATTAATAAAAATACATGAAAAGCACTCAGAACTTGATTAAACCAGTGCCTGGATACTAATAATGGAATTTCAAAAAATATACTGATAGCAATTACCGTACTTCCTCAAATAGAGATTATGTAGCATCAATCACATTTCTTTTGGAGCAATTTAATGGCCAATAGAAATTTGGGGGATCAGTAAAAGAAAAGGGAATTCCATCACTAAAACATTGTTTCCCACAAAATAGCTGTGATTTAATATATTATGGCGTTAAACGATGAGCTTGTGAGATTAAAAAAAATGTTATTCTATAAAAGTGTATGTAAATACGTTGGATAAAATATTGAATCCACTGCAAAATATCACTTTCTGTTTATTGTTACTTTATTTTAAGCACTGTGTATTTGATATAATATATATATATATATATATATATATATATATATATATATATATATATATATATATAAAAGGGATTGAACAGGTGTACATGGTCATTCTGAAAGAGTTCCCAGTCCACTGTGTAAAATATAGAAAACATTTAATTTCTTCCTTGTCCACTGCAATATCTTGCTAGGCTGAGACTATTAAATTGTAAGCCCTGTTTATTATGCCGTCCCTGAGGTTTTAAAAGTGAAAAGAGCAAGCTTTAAAACAGAATGACATCATCAGAGTGCAGTGGTCACCATAGTAACCGGCCATACATAAACACTGAGTAGTTCAATTCTAATCATGTATACTTATGATACAAAAGTAAAAACATATTAAATATTTTTTATTAAATTTGAACAATATATGAACCCAAATGTTTTCTTCCATGATTCAGATAGAGCATGCAATTTTAAGCAACTTTATAATTTACTCCTATTATCAATTTTTCTTCGTTCTCTTGCTATCTTTATTTGAAAAGGAAGGCATCTAAGCTTTTGTTTAGGTTTAGACTCTGGACAGCACTTTTTATTGGTGGATGAATTTATCCACCAATCATCAAGAACAACCCAGTTTGTTCACCAAAAATGGGCCGGCATCTAAACGTACATTCTTGCATTTTAAATAAAGATAGCAAGAAAATGAAGAAAATGTGATAATAGGAGTAAATTAGAAAGTTGCTTAAAATGTCATGCTCTATCTGAATCACAAAAGAAAAAATTTGGGTTCAGTGTCCCTTTAATAAGCACACATAATAAACAATAACACAAATATATTCTAGTAATATTAATCAAAGTGATCAAATTAATTAATTACATCTGTGCATAGTGATTTGATGATAGACAGTACACAGTTATGCATTCTTTTTTCATTTTTTTTGTAATACCACAAAACATTTACATTTATTTAACACCCTATGACATTGAAGTTATTATTATTTATTTTTTTGTGCAAGTCAAAACAAATGAAGCTATTAATGTCCGGATTTACAGAGAAACTTGGAGGAGAAAGTGCACTCAACACTCTTTCCAGCCACACTTCCCTCACCAGCCATTCCCGCTTTTTTTTATTTGTTGTTTTGTGCAGCTGATTTACTGAAAGAGAGGTGTGAACTTTACAGGAATATTTAAAAAAAATATGCAGATAACCATGAACGTGGGAAACTCATGTAAAATATATTCACGTGGTTCAAAATCATGTGTATTGCAGAAGGAATGTGCATACCTGGAAACATTCTTAGCTCATACCAAGGCAAATACTTTGTCACAGGAAGCAATACAGAGTTGTACTAGTGTGTGTATGGAAGACACAGCCATATTTCTAAATATAAGACAAATCTTCTCCAGCTCTTTGTTGGAGAACTTCCTTGTAAACTATAAAAAAATCAAAGGGACCAGTGTAGTAAGGGGGTAAGTGATGCATTAAAGGGACACTGAATCCAATTTTTTTCTTTCGTGATTCAGATAGAGCATGACATTTTAAGCAACTTTCTAATTTACTCCTATTATCAAATTTTCTTCATTCTCTTGGTATCTTTATTTTAAATGCAAGAATGTAAATTTAGATGCCGGCCCATTTTTGGTGAACACACTGTGTTGTTCTTGCTGATTGGTGGATAAATTCACCCACCAATAAACAAGTGCTTTCCATGGTCCTGAACCAAAAAAATAGCTTAGATGCCTTCTTTTTCAAATAAAGAAAGCAAGAGAACAAAGAAAAATTGATAATAGGAGTAAATTTGAAAGTTGCTTAAATTTGCATGCTCTATCTGAATCATGAAAGAAAAAAAATTGGGTTCAGTGTCCCTTTAAAGGAATGCTGCTTCTAAACCCTGAAAACATACTGAAGGGGTTAATTATGCACTTTCTGAAGCAGTTAATGGTGCACTCAAACAGTTTGTGAAAAAAGGACTGCCCCCCACTTATCTAAACATATATAATTGAATAGATGGGTCCAAGGGAAGGGAAATGTATTAATGTCCCAAACATGGAGACATAAGTCTAACAGATGGACGCAATGTGTTGCAACAGTCAGTAGGTAATGAGCAGTGATGTTTAGTGTCAGCTGCTGAAATGCACAAGCATTCTGTCAGAATATCGATCAATATCTGACAAAAATTTGCATTTCTCTTGGATTTTGTGCGTAGTCTCAATACAATACAACTGCACTTCTTAATAAAAAAAAAATTAAATCTTGCTTTTTTGGGAATCGGCTACATTTAATATATATATATATATATATATATATATATATATATATATATATATATATATATATTATTTATATTCAACAGAGGGCACATTAGTACATAAATGGAAAAAGTAGTACATCAACAGCATAATAACAAAGTACAGTTGATAGCATCATCATAAAAAAAAGTTGTGCAAATTGCACTCAAATTCAACTAAGTCAAAATATGCACATTAAAATGTAATAGATACTTCCATATGTGCCCCGTGTTGGGTTTTTCTTTATTATAACACAGCAAATAACCCCAAACCAAAAAAAGAAAAAAGGATTTTTTTACTGCATCCATTCTTACAGAATCAATTTTTCCATTCTAATGGATACCAAGAAGATACAAGTATAATAGAAATGAAGTCAAGGGAGTGCCTTAGAGGGTGTAAAAATTGGAGTTGAGTTTCCAAAGGAAAATATATAATCCCATTTTTGAAGAAACTTTTTCACCCTCTTCTCGGCACAAATTAATGTGTCATATTGCTCCAAAGCTATTTGGAGTCTAATTTCTTTTAGAAAGACCGAAAACTTTGGTGCATCTTTATCCTTCCAGGATCTAAGTATTAAATGTCTGGTGATGAAAATAGCTGTGTTAATTAGGTCTCTATTTTGAATATGAGGGCCATTGCATAGAAAAACAACATGATATTTATTAATAGAGAATTTCACTGTTAGGAATTTATTGAGCCAGAACTTTATTCTAGCCCATAATTTTTTAATCTTGTGGCATTGCCGGAAACAATGTCATAAATCAGCTCCCTAAAAGTTACACCTGGAGCAAAGGGCTTGTTTACTGGGATTACTCTTGATTTCATTAAAGGGGTGATTTATGCCCTATTTACTAGTTTCATGTGAGCTTCTTTCCAAGCTATGGAAGAACTATATTTAGGAGGAATACTAAAACAGTTTTTAAAGTCATCAAATTGTAAATCTTCTAAATGTATTTCCTTAAATCAATTTTACCTTGCTCTGAGATAAAAGCTTTATATATAAGAGCGGTCGAACGTGTTCCTGTGTGATATAATTTAATGACCGATTCCAAAACCCTCAGTGACCAATCCTCTCTCTCCAAAAACGTATTACTTGAAATAAAATGTCTCACTTGTAGGTAGGCGAAACATTATTTGTTGCTTAAATCAAATTCTTGCCTCAGTTGTTCAAAGAGCTTAAAGGACCAGTCAATACAGTAGATTTGCATAATCAACAAATGCATGATAAGAAGACAATGCAATAGCACTTAGTCTGAACTTCAAATGAGTAGTAGATTTTTGTTAAATAAATTGCAAAGTTATGTCTATTTCCACTCCCCCTGTATCATGTGACAGCCATCAGCCAATCACAAATGCATATACGTATATGCTGTGAATTCTTGCACATGCTCAGTAGGAGTTGGTGACTCAAAAAGTGTAAATATAGAAAGACTGTGCACATTTTGTTAATGGAAGTAAATTAGAAAGTTGTTTAAAATTGCTGCTCTATCTGAATAATGAAGTTTAATTTTGACTTGAGTGTCCCTTTAATAGATGCAGCAGATAACAGGAAATATAGCGCTGAATTCTAAAGGAAAACTAAGCCACTCTAAGACCCCAGGACTGTCACAAATACAACAATTAAAGAATGATAAAAGAGGGCGCTGGATAGCTAAGTTTACCACCACACCTGGTCAAATATTAAGGATAAATAGGAAGCGCAAAAAGATAATATGGTTTAAAAAACTTTACTTAAGAATAAAATACAATGCAATAATACAAAGACAAATAAAGGGACGTCTCCCTTAAATAATTGTAGAAAATATAATAGTTAAAAATAGGACTGGAATACCACCCTAAAAAAATAATGCTCAAAAAATGTTAAGCATACAGGGAGTGCAGAATTATTAGGCAAATTAGTATTTTGACCACATCATCCTCTTTATGCATGTTGTCTTACTCCAAGCTGTATAGGCTTGAAAGCCTACTACCAATTAAGCATATTAGGTGATGTGCATCTCTGTAATGAGAAGGGGTGTGGTCTAATGACATCAACACCCTATATCAGGTGTGCATAATTATTAGGCAACTTCCTTTCCTTTGGCAAAATGGGTCAAAAGAAGGACTTGACAAGCTCAGAAAAGTCAAAAATAGTGAGATATCTTGCAGAGGGATGCAGCACTCTTAACATTGCAAAGCTTCTGAAGCGTGATCATCGAACAATCAAGCGTTTCATTCAAAATAGTCAACAGGGTCGCAAGAAGCGTGTGGAAAAACCAAGGCGCAAAATAACTGCCCATGAACTGAGAAAAGTCAAGCGTGCAGCTGCCAAGATTCCACTTGCCACCAGTTTGGCCATATTTCAGAGCTGCAACATCACTGGAGTGCCCAAAAGCACAAGGTGTGCAATACTCAGAGACATGGCCAAGGTAAGAAAGGCTGAAAGACGACCACCACTGAACAAGACACACAAGCTGAAATGTCAAGACTGGGCCAAGAAATATCTCAAGACTGATTTTTCTAAGGTTTTATGGACTGATGAAATGAGAGTGAGTCTTGATGGGCCAGATGGATGGGCCCGTGGCTGGATTGGTAAAGGGCAGAGAGCTCCAGTCCGACTCAGACGCCAGCAAGGTGGAGGTGGAGTACTGGTTTGGGCTGGTATCATCAAAGATGAGCTTGTGGGGCCTTTTCGGGTTGAGGATGGAGTCAAGCTCAACTCCCAGTCCTACTGCCAGTTTCTGGAAGACACCTTCTTCAAGCAGTGGTACAGGAAGAAGTCTGCATCCTTCAAGAAAAACATGATTTTCATGCAGGACAATGCTCCATCACACACGTCCAAGTACTCCACAGCGTGGCTGGCAAGAAAGGGTATAAAAGAAGAAAATCTAATGACATGGCCTCCTTGTTCACCTGATCTGAACCCCATTGAGAACCTGTGGTCCATCATCAAATGTGAGATTTACAAGGAGGGAAAACAGTACACCTCTCTGAACAGTGTCTGGGAGGCTGTGGTTGCTGCTGCACGCAATGTTGATGGTGAACAGATCAAAACACTGACAGAATCCATGGATGGCAGGCTTTTGAGTGTCCTTGCAAAGAAACGTGGCTATATTGGTCACTGATTTGTTTTTGCTTTGTTTTTGAATGTCAGAAATGTATATTTGTGAATGTTGAGATGTTATATTGGTTTCACTGGTAAAAATAAATAATTGAAATGGGTATATATTTGTTTTTTGTTAAGTTGCCTAATAATTATGCACAGTAATAGTCACCACCTGCACACACAGATATCCCCCTAAAATAGCTATAACTAAAAACAAACTAAAAACTACTTCCAAAACTATTCAGCTTTGATATTAATGAGTTTTTTTGGTTCATTGAGAACATGATTGTTGTTCAATAATAAAATTAATCCTCAAAAATACAACTTGCCTAATAATTCTGCACTCACTGTATATTAATTAAAATCAAGCAGAGAAAATTCGGCAGAGAAAATTTGATGGATACAAAGTGTATATAGGGTCTCCAGTCAAGATACAATGTCCCAATCACTGATTTGGCTGCTACAAAAGTTCCTGCTAGTAACAGATCCGACAGCCGCTGCAGTTGTAACAGATAGATTACAGCGTAATATGATTAGTGAGATTTTAGTATAACACTAGTGAAGCCACCTTAAAATTAGGTATTAAACACCTTAATGCCGGAAAGAATATATCCTATTCTTACTCGCACCTTGTTTGAAGTAGCTTGATAACGATCTTTTGGCTCACACTGCTGAAGTTTTCACATAGGTAGGCAAAGTCTCCCAGCACTGCACGCTTCTTTTAGCGACGGCTGAACCTGGTCAGCATCAATGGAGACTGCACGTTCCTCCGGCGTCCTTGGTATGCTCGCGCGTGTTCCACGCTAAGTGCGGGTCTTTGAACTATCTTCTCCCTCCTGAACTGGGACTTTACTGGCATACCAAGGACGCCGGAGGAACGTGCAGTCTCCATTGATGCTGACCAGGTTCAGCCGTCGCTAAAAGAAGCGTGCAGTGCTGGGAGACTTTGCCTACCTATGTGAAAACTTCAGCAGTGTGAGCCAAAAGATCGTTATCAAGCTACTTCAAACAAGGTGTGAGTAAGAATAGGATATATTCTTTCCGGCATTAAGGTGTTTAATATCTAATTTTAAGGTGGCTTCACTAGTGTTATACTAAAATCTCACTAATCATATTACGCTGTAATCTATCTGTTACAACTGCAGCGGCTGTCGGATCTGTTACTAACAGGAACTTTTGTAGCAGCCAAATCAGTGATTGGGACATTTTATCTTGACTGGAGACTCTATATACACTTTGTATCCATCAAATTTTCTCTGCTTGATTTTAATTAATATATGCTTAACATTTTTTGAGCATTATTTTTTTAGGGTGGTATTCCAGTCCTATTTTTAACTATTATATTTTCTACAATTATTTAAGGGAGACGTCCCTTTATTTGTCTTTGTATTATTGCATTGTATTTTATTCTTAAGTAAAGTTTTTTAAACCATATTATATTTTTGCGCTTCCTCTTTATCCTTAATATTTGACCAGGTGTGGTGGTAAACTTAGCTATCCAGCGCCCTCTTTTATCAATCTTTAATTGTCCCTTTAATAGACGAATCATCCTTAAAGGGACATTAAACCCAAAAATGTGCTTCCATGATTCAGATAGAGGATACAATTTTAAGCAACTTTCAAATTTACTTCAATTATCTGATTTGGTTCATTCTTCAGATATCCTTTCTCAAATAAATAGCATTGCACATGGGTAAGCCAATCACACGAGGCATGTATGTGCAGCCACCAATCAGCAGCTACTGAGCCTATCTAGATATGCTTTACAGCAAAGGATATCAAGAGAATGAAGCATATTAGATAATAGAAGTAAATTAGAAAGTTGCTTAACATTGCATGCTCTTTCTAAATCATGAAAGAAAAAAATATGGGTTTTATGTCCCTTTAAATTGGATTAATAACTTTAAATCTTTTTGGGCCCAATTCTTAAAAGTCTTTGACTCCAAGCCTGGTTCAAATTCTGGGTGTCCAGGAATAGGCAAAAATTTAGAAACAGAATGATAAAGTTCTAGACCGTTACATATTTTAATCCATCCTCAAACTACATTGCCAATAGTAAATTTAGGAATATTGAATTTTAACTTTTCAATTTTGGAAATATACAATTTGGAGTGAAACAGCTGCATTAAATAACTTTGCTGGTGAGATGGAGAGACTTACTAGAGAATTTAGGTTCTAGCAGACACAAGACAGTACAGACCTTTTTATATTGTCTTCTAAATATTTTCTGATGTGGCTATATTCAGTTATATACTATTTCTACTCCCAAAAGTGGTATCTCTGTTCTCCTACAGCCTTTGGTCAACAGCAACATTTTTTTGCCAGTTTGTGATCCATTTGCATCACCTGATAAATATTCTTGATTTTAAAGAGATGTTGCTATTAGACATGTGCACAGCAGAAAAATTTGTTTCAGACCAATTCAGATTTTTTAAAATTTCGGATACATTAGAATGTATTAGTTTCGGCTTCATTCGGATTCGAATAAATTTCGGTATGTGTTATGTTAGTTCAGATGGTTCCAAGTTACACAAACGGAATTATTTTACTGTTCTATCTCACTAAATTAAATTTTTATACTGAATTGTGATTAGTCCATGGCCATTCGAATGTAAGGAATAAATCCGAACTAATTTGGATTTATTTATTACAAATGCATTCGGATTAGTTGAGGTTTCGTTGCTAGGGTAATTCAGAAATTCAAATCGATTCAAATCTCTGAATTTGGCAAATTCATCTGAATTTTGATTCAGAACGAAACCAAACGCACATGTCTAGTTGCTATTGTTCAATGATACAATTAGAAAAAATACATATATATATATATTTCCCAGTTTGCGAGTGTTAGCCATTCATTAAATCGTTGTCAAGGTAACCTACTGGTGCTCCAAGATGACAAAAACTGCACAGGATGCCATTGCTAATTGTCTTGAAAGAGCTACCACACTAAAAAAGGCAGTAAAGTCTTGATTAGACATTCATTATTTGGACAGAGCATACAATTTTAAACAACTTCCCAATTTACTTCTACTATATAATTTGCTTCCTTCTCTTGTTATCCCTAACTGAAGGTTTTATCTAGGAAAGTTCAAGAGCGGCAAAACACCTGGGTCCTAGCTGCTGATTGGTGGCAGCACATATATGCCGATTATCATTCGCTCACCTCATGTGTTCAGTTAGCAATCAGTAGTGCACTGCTGCTCCTTCAACAAATGATACCAAGAGAATGAAGCAAATTTGATAATAGACGTAAATTGTAAAGTTGATTAAAATTGTATGTTCAACCTAAATCATGAAAGAAAAAAATGGAGTTTCATGTCTCATGTCCCTTTTAACAAAGCAGTCATAAAACTGGAACCCCAGGTTACAGTTGATAATGATGTAATATTAAGAAGCAATCTTTATTTAATTCCTTAACAAAACCTGGAGCAGGAGAACATTTTCTGAGATTCAGTAACAAATTGCTATATTGCTTTATTTTATTGTTGGCCTCTAACCACTATCTGTTGCAACATTTTTCCCACTATGCAGCCTTCTTGTGGGGATTTAACAGTGTTATTTGTATTATACATCCAGAGGTTGGCTCTAGACAAATTCACATGTAGCACAAGGTGCATATTCCAACTACTAGGCAAGCCATATCTTACCCATCTGCTTGCAAAACCTACAGCCCACTGCAGAAACGGACTGCAGAATATGTATCATGCTGTCTGTATGTGTGTGTGTATATGTGTATGTGTGTATATATATATATATATATATATATATATATATATATATTGGACCAGAATGGACAAGGGTACACATCGCAAGTCACTGTGAACCCCAGAGCCCTGCATACTTACAGACAGCTGCACAGTCCCAAGCAACCCAGGCAGTAAACCCTTGAGCAGCCTGGGTAACAGGCCCAAAGAGAAACTTACAAAAATTGTGTGTGGGTTGTGTGTATGTGTATATATATATATATATATATATATATATATATATATATACATACATACATACACAAATATATATATATATATATATATATATATACACAGTATATAATGGAGTAGATTGCAGTGTTTAATCTGTATTGATTTGAAGAAACAAGACATTTTTTATTACATTTTTAATACAGCAGATATTGTTGTGTGATTGTAAGAATATTTTATTCATGTTCATTTTATTTTTATTGTAGTTGATCTTCTTTCCCCCCCCCCCCCTCAGCTAGATGTGTTAAGCCTCAATCATTCCTTCTTGACTTGTCATACAGACCAGAGAGTTCTTAACTTGAGTTTTCAGGCAAAAAACAACAGGTTGAAATCTTCTATGAAAACAGCCTGCAAATTTATCGAGACTTATTAACTCAGATATATTGAAGAAGCTAATAGCTTGCTGGGTGTTCCTGAGGAGTGCCACTGGGTACCCTTTATATGAACTGTTGGCCATTTTAGTAGATGTGCTTTTTAGTGTCTCTGTGGTATTTATATTCGTCTGATATTTTTATTTCACAAGTTGTTTATATGCATTCATGCTGTGAGTGTTATCATGTTATTTAACTGAGCATAGTGAAGCAGAGCTTGTTAGGGCTGTTGAACTGCAGGATGTTAAAGTAAATAGAGCAGTTTCTTTGGACTATCTGTACCCATAAAAGTGTACTAACATTTAAAAAAAAAATGCTAAAAAATAAAATGAAGTAACTTCAGGCTACCTACTTAAAAGGGTATGAAAACCAATTTTTTTAATTTATGATTCAGGTAGAGCAAGCAATTTAAAAGAACTTCCTCTTGGTATCCTTTGTTAAAAGCATACATCAGCTCAGGAGATAGCTGCTGATTGGTGGCTGTACATATATACATATTTTCATTGGCTTATTTAAGGACCAATAGTGTATTTCTGCTCCTTCAATAAAGGATACCAAGAGAATAAATAAAAAAAATGACAATAGAAGTAAATTGGAAGTTTGTTTAAAATTGTTTGCTCTATCTGAAACATGAAGAAAACATTTTGGGGTTGATATCCTTTTAAGATGATATAGTGGGGCCGATTTATTATAGTGCAAGCGGACATGATCCGCTGTAGCGGATCATGTCCACCGCACATCGATAAATGCTGACAGCATAAGCTGTCGGCATTTATCATTGCACAAGCATTTCTTGTGAAATGCTTGTGCAATGCCGCCCCCTGCACATTCGCGGCCAATCGGCCGCTAGCGGAGCGTGTCAATCAACCCGATCGTATTCGATCGGGCTTGTTGCTGTCTGCCGCTTCAGTGGTGGCGGACGAGTTAAGGAGCAGCTTCTTAACTTCCGCTACAGGCCGACCTGAAGTAGAGTGGGTCGGAAGCAGCATCCGCTGCTATATAAATTGACCCCAGTGGATGAAATGCAGCATTGCATGTTTTCGGTCTGCAGCATCTCTGATTTCTTACAGCCAAGTTAATTTTATTTACATTTTCATAATGTCCTGGATGTAAAGGAGATAAAAGTAGATAACTCTATATCAAAATATGGTGTAGAAGTTTATAATTAAACTGATTTGCCTACAGTCTCTTTGTAAAAATAACTTATATTAGGCATGACCAAGTGGTGACCCAAGGGCCACATTGTGGCCCTCGGCAATAGCTTCAGAACTCAAGAATGTGTGCCATAGTTGTTGTGGCCCAGAAAAAAAGCATAACTAAAAATGTGCTTTTGGGTGGCCACAGCTCAAAAGAGCCATTTTGGAGGGGGAAACAGCAGAAAGATGGTACCCTGCAACTTTACCTAAATGGTCACTAAAGTATGTCTCGTGATTCAGATAGAGCATGCAATTAAAAAAAAAATTTCAATATACTTTAATTATCAAAACATGCAGATTCTTTTTATATACACACATTCTGAGGTTTCAGCTCCGACTGAGCATGTGCAAAAGTACACAATATATATACATATATGCATTTTGTGATTGGCTGATAGCAGTCACATGATATAGGGGAGGGAAAATTGAATAAACTTTAGAAATTTGCTTGGTAATATTCTACCACTCATTTCAAATTCAAAGTGCTATTCCATTGTCTTTTATTGTGCATTTGTCAGTTACTCAATTCCACTGTATTTAGTGGTCCTTTAAGGCTTCTAAAATATTTAGAATATTTATTATCATTAACTTAGAATGTTTATTATCATTAACTTAATTGTGTTCTGTAATATCCTAAACTCTCTCATACATTACAAGTAAATTGAAGCAATTTCCCTTGCCTTCTTGCTGTATTGAAATATTAAAAATATATTTCTATATTTATATTTATCAACTATCTGGAAAAAAAACATTATTTGAGCACTGAATTATTTTCACATAAAACAACCATAAGTAAAACAATATTTGTAATACATGAAAATGGCATTAGTTGTTTAATATATACACATTATAATTAATTGTTTTAATTTGCAGAATTAATTTAATAGGAGACGATAAAAGAGTTTCTGTTCCAAATTAATTATATATATATTGCTAACAACAGAAATTAAGGCATATGCTTTTATGACATTATTAATATTGACACTGAATATAAATAAACACATATCTAGCCTATTTCCTATCTCTAGTTAACCTCATTTTTTGATGGGATTGCTACCGGAATTAAACCTTCAAACGGAACACCTGCTCACCGTCGGAAGGCTAACCATTTTGTAGACCCTGAATCAAGAGTTCATACCAAACATCTGATGGCAATAATTGAAAACCTATTTGAATGTTTAAAAGTATAATGACAAAAATACCTACAATTGATATTATCTAATATGTTATTAGCTTGGAAATATTATTTTTTTCTTGAAGCAAGACAGTTTCTGTCATGTGTTTAAAAGATTGAGTTTAATGGACTACTAACTTGGGGACTTTTTCATCCAATCACAAGACATGGCTGTAAATATATTTATAAAGCATAGTGAAATTCAGCATGTCATCAGTTCATACCCTCCTTGTTCTATGTCTTGGGGTCAATATACAATAATTAACTATTGAATATTACATATTTACAAAAGTCTACTAAGTTCACTTTTATAGATCCCTTGTTATTTTTATGTCTACAATAATGCATTTACTAATTTCCATCTTTAGGGCCAAAAATAAAAATAAAACAAATTCCAAATGAGTGCATCAACTTTTAATCATTTTTTGTTAAAGGTGAAACTTCCTTTCTAGACTTAAGGAATAGCCTCTTGCCAAATGAAAGGAAAATGCATCTTGTTGGTTTGTAACAAGTTAGAGAGCTCTTGGTAAAATTTCCTCTTTTGTGTATCATATAAATATATATATATATATATATATATATATATATATCATAGAAACATAGTAGATGAGGTTGAAAAAAGACCGAAGTCTATCGAGTTCAATCTATACTTATCTAATATACGTACATATATAAGGCATGAAGGAGGAACTCATGAGAGTTTTGTAGGCTAAAATATTTGATTGACAGCCTTAATTTTCCCTATGGTTCTGAAAAGGAGTTTTCTGGGGGAAATCTTTATTCGCTCCTACCTTATTTGATGTCTGCTGGTGATGATAATGCCCTTAATCACACAGGTCCTCAGGAGGCTGATATGCAAGTTTTTCAGAGCACAGCTAGGCTTTATTTAACTTGGGTTTTCAGCATCACATAATGCCCCTCTCCTAGCCCTTCAGGAATCAAGCAGATGATTAGGGGAAGGGGTGGGGATATGGCACAGTATGCTGAATGAGCTCCAGGAAGGAAAATATTGCAATTGAGTAGCCAAAAAGGAAACACTATGTTTCAGCCACAATGACAATAAATTATATTAAAACTTTGAATAAAAGTTGCAACGCATTTGTCAGCCTATAAGATCATGGCTGTTTTATCAGGCATAAAATCAAAGTTAAAAACTTCCCAAATTAACTATATCATGGTTCTCATACATATTTAAAGGTATACAACTAAGCATAATAAATTACAAAATCATAAAAATGTAATATATAATATGTCAAACTGGTAAACTAAGTGTACTAATTATTGTGAAGTCAAAGTGAAGATAGTATCAAAGATATATACTATATATATATATATATATATATATATATATATATATATATATATATATATATAAAGATAGTATGTAACAACAAAATGTAATACATGTGAAGGACTGATGCAATTATACTTTAATGTTCATTAACCCAATAGGACCCATTGTAATCTAAAATATGCAAACATATCATTCATAAGTATGTATAAAAATATTGAGTGATGAAAAAAGAAAAGTGCTAGGAAAGGGGCGTTAATGCCTTATTGAATGTTATTGACAGATGCCTGGAGGTTTGTGTCGACCCTCCGTCTCCTCTTCTGACCTAACTTGGATGTGTTGAGGTAGTGGCTCTGCAGGAGACTAGATGCTGAGAGTGTAGGTGACTTCATAGGGTTCCTGTGGTTTTTATTCTGAGATCCTGGAAAAGCTCTGGTCCCGATGTCAGTAGCATTGTTGGGGGAAGATTTGGAGTTTCCTTACCTATTCCTTTGCTGCTAGGGTTAGTTAACTACTACAACTTAATATACAGCTATCAGGCCATAGAACAATCCACTGAACTGTTGTTTCTTCCTGGCAGATTGCTTCTCTTTCTGTATGTATTATGACCTTTATGAAAGCCTTCCTAAAGGTGATGGGGAAACCAGAAGTGGACTCCTTGCCCAATGTGCTTAGAAGAACAAAGCTGCACCTCATTGACGAGACCGAAAGGAGACCAAAATGATCATCTGGAACTGTCAATTTCCTTGTTCAGAGAAAAAAAAATGCCTGGTATTTCAGGCTGGACTGACCTTGTTAGGCAGGATCAGACTGATATGTTAGGAAAGTTCTCCATCAAAGGACACTTGGGCTAAAAGAAGCTACTCCCAGGTGGTAACCTGGCTATAGAACAAGCCAATAAGCTGTTGTTCTTCCTTCCAGATTTCTTCTCTTTCTTCATGTATTTGTTTTATGACCCTGGGGAAAATCTCCCTAAGGGTGATAGGGGAAACCAGACATGCCCAATGTGCTTAGAGTGATATGACTGCACTTCACTGACTAGATTTAAAGCAGGCTGAAATTTTAATCTGGGGTTCTCATTTCCTTTGTTCAGAGGAGAATTGCCTGGTATTTCAGGCTTGACTGACCTTGTTAGGCAGAATAAGTCTGATATACTTCAGTAAAGTTATCCTCTGTAAAAAGCACAATTGGGTTAAAAGAAGTTACTCCCCAGATAAAGAACAAGCCACTAAGCTGTTGTTTTTCCTACCAGATTGCTTCTCTTTCTGTATGTATTTGTTTTATGACCCTGGGGATTTTCTCCCTAAGGGTGATGGGGGAAACCAGACGTGGACTCCTTGCCCAATGTGCTTAGAAGGATATGACTGCATCTCACTGATGAGTCCAAAAGAAGGCTGAAACAATCATCTGGGGTTGCCATTTCCCTTGTTCAGAATTAGACTGATAAACTTCAGGAAAGTTCTCCTCTATGAAAAGCACATTTGGGCTGAAAAAAGCTACTCCCAAGTGGCAACCAGGCCATAGAACAAGCCACTGAGATGTTGTTTGTTGTATGTTCCTGGCAGATTGCTTCTGTTTCTGTATGTATTAGAATCCAGCCTTTCTTGTGCACTCTATCTTGTGAATGTATATGAAACACCTCCTATTTCTTTTTGTCTTCTAGATGCTATTTGAGGAGTGCCAATTTCCTTTAAAGAGGAATCAGTGAATGTTATACATATATTTACATTTATATTTTGTTATTATATTTTATTTTATACTTTCATTTGATTGGTAGATTGTGCGCCCCCTTCTTTTTGATATTAGTGTTTGTGTTACACAGATTCATTGTCTTATTTATTTTACTTGTAGAGCTGTGCCCTTTGGTGGATTTTGCTGAAATCAGGATGAAATACTTATGTCTAAATACCTTCTTCATTAATTGTTATGCTTTTGTTTCCCCAACCCACCAGTTATGTAATGTCTGCCCAAGGTCAATGACATTTTTTTTATCTGCTACATTAGTGACCTATCTTACTTAAATACCCTAGGAATAAAATTAGATCTTGTATCTCAGCTGAATTATTTTTCACCTTCTAAAAGGCAGTGTTTTTGCTTTGGATTTAGCCATCACATTATTAATCGCCTCTACAATCGTATTTGTGGTCTGTTACCTGTGTTGTTTTGTACTACAAGAGCAAGTATATTTAATTCTGCACCCCTCACTGCATATAATTGTTATTGACCTTTTTTAAAACTGGTATTTGATTTTATTTGCAGTTTTGTGATGTTTGCTTGCCCTAAATGTGCAGATGCAACTTACTATGGAACTCTGACACTAAGGATACTGGATGACTCTATGCTGTCTAAATATGCTACTGCTTGTATTACAGTTGTTCATTGCTTATTAGATGTTATGGATACTTCTTTCTGCTGAGATACTTTTTTTTAGTGATATTAAAGTGTCAATTTACTCCTAGTTATTTTTTGTTACCTTAATAATGAATTAATTACCACCTGGAGGTTTTATGTAGTTGAAGACTAGGACCTCTCTACCACTATTCCATTGCTTCTTTATG
Organism: Bombina bombina; assembly: GCF_027579735.1. NCBI lineage: Eukaryota > Metazoa > Chordata > Amphibia > Anura > Bombinatoridae > Bombina > Bombina bombina. Next base: position 767,049,562 of record NC_069502.1, read on the forward strand.
TATATATTCACCAACCTTTAACCTAAACATAACTTTAGCTCACTATTTAACATCAGTAGCAAAAAGCATGTGCTCTTTTTCTTCAGATATCCTAATTTCATATAGAGACTTGGAAGCAGTCATTTTAATGTAACTGCTAACAATTTTTTTCTGTCATACAGAGAACGCAAGTTACTACATTAGTATCTCCCTCTTTCATATAGTAACTTCATGTTCTGCTATGGTCAAATGCCATATTTTGTTTTGCCTTTTATTTTGTCATTATCCATATCTTTTTTGTTTGTTTGTTTTTTTAACAATATATCTTGCTTCAAATAGAATGTAACTGCTCATAAAACCTTGGTTAAAGGGACAGTCTAGTTAAATGTGGGAACACATTAAAGAAGAGACATTTTTACAGCACAGTGTCTCTCTTAATGATTCCCCTCTCTTTAATTCTTCGGTCTTGTTGCATCTATTAAAGTCGGAAGGAAACATTTAAAATCCATGTAATATGAATAAACAAGACTCAATCCAACTATAATGTTTAATGTTTACTATGAATCTGTACTAAACAGTGTTTAGTTTTCATCAGAAGATGACAATCTGATTTTATGGGATCTAAAACACATTACAAGGGACATCTCACAGAACTAATTTCAATAAGAAATCACTTGATGTATATTAAATTATGTTCCAGAAGCAACTTCACTGAAGTTTTAAATAAACCCAAAGCACGTTGTTGGTTAATGAACATTAACACAATCAAACAGTTTCTAATTATATTCCATCCTGTTTTTAGTAACTGTATAAATCTTCTTAATTGTTTAAATTTTTATTAAGTACCCACAACCTTTTTTTTAATACAGGAAACATATTAATTATATTATTTATATATATATATATATATATATATATATATATATATATATATATATATATATATATATATATATATATATATAGAGTATTATATTAACACTATACAGTTTGAAATAAATGCTGGGAAATATAAGTGCAATAAAATTGTGGAACTGATTACCTGAGGAGGTAGTAAATGCCAATACCTTAGATACATTCAAAAATGGTTTGGTTACAATTTTGGCTAGAAACAGATGATTGCTTGTGTTAAATGGGTCACTTTTTTTTAATGGGATCCATTTAAAAGGACAGTCTAGTCAAAATGTAACTTTCATGATTAAGATAGGGCATGCAATTTTAAACAACTTTTCAATTGACTTTTATCATTACATTTGTTTTGTTCCTTTGGTGGTATTTTTGAAAAGATAAACATAGGTAGGCTCAAACTGATTTCTAAACCGTTGAAAAACATAATTTATGTAAGAACTTACCTGATAAATTCATTTCTTTCATATTAGCAAGAGTCCATGAGCTAGTGACGTATGGGATATACATTCCTACCAGGAGGGGCAAAGTTTCCCAAACCTCAAAATGCCTATAAATACACCCCTCACCACACCCACAATTCAGTTTAACGAATAGCCAAGAAGTGGGGTGATAAAAAAGTGCGAAAGCATATAAAATAAGGAATTGGAATAATTGTGCTTTATACAAAATCATAACCACCACAAAAAAAGGGCGGGCCTCATGGACTCTTGCTAATATGAAAGAAATGAATTTATCAGGTAAGTTCTTACATAAATTATGTTTTCTTTCATGTAATTAGCAAGAGTCCATGAGCTAGTGACGTATGGGATAATGACTACCCAAGAAGTGGATCTTTCCACACAAGAGTCACTAGAGAGGGAGGGATAAAATAAAGACAGCCAATTCCTGCTGAAAAAAATCCACACCCAAAATAAAGTTTAACGAAAAACATAAGCAGAAGATTCAAACTGAAACCGCTGCCTGAAGTACTTTTCTACCAAAAACTGCTTCAGAAGAAGAAAATACATCAAAATGGTAGAATTTAGTAAAAGTATGCAAAGAGGACCAAGTTGCTGCTTTGCAGATCTGGTCAACCGAAGCTTCATTCCTAAACGCCCAGGAAGTAGAAACTGACCTAGTAGAATGAGCTGTAATTCTCTGAGGCAGAGTTTTACCCGACTCAACATAGGCAAGATGAATTAAAGATTTCAACCAAGATGCCAAAGAAATGGCAGAAGCTTTCTGGCCTTTTCTAGAACCGGAAAAGATAACAAATAGACTAGAAGTCTTACGAAAAGATTTCGTAGCTTCAACATAATATTTCAAAGCTCTAACAACATCCAAAGAATGCAACGATTTCTCCTTAGAATTCTTAGGATTAGGACATAATGAAGGAACCACAATTTCTCTACTAATGTTGTTGGAATTCACAACTTTAGGTAAAAATTCAAAAGAAGTTCGCAACACCGCCTTATCCTGATGAAAAATCAGAAAAGGAGACTCACAAGAAAGAGCAGATAATTCAGAAACTCTTCTGGCAGAAGAGATGGCCAAAAGGAACAAAACTTTCCAAGAAAGTAATTTAATGTCCAATGAATGCATAGGTTCAAACGGAGGAGCTTGAAGAGCTCCCAGAACCAAATTCAAACTCCAAGGAGGAGAAATTGACTTAATGACAGGTTTTATACGAACCAAAGCTTGTACAAAACAATGAATATCAGGAAGAATAGCAATCTTTCTGTGAAAAAGAACAGAAAGAGCAGAGATTTGTCCTTTCAAAGAACTTGCGGACAAACCCTTATCTAAACCATCCTGAAGGAACTGTAAAATTCTCGGTATTCTAAAAGAATGCCAGGAAAAATGATGAGAAAGACACCAAGAAATATAAGTCTTCCAGACTCTATAATATATCTCTCGAGATACAGATTTACGAGCCTGTAACATAGTATTAATCACAGAGTCAGAGAAACCTCTTTGACCAAGAATCAAGCGTTCAATCTCCATACCTTTAAATTTAAGGATTTCAGATCCTGATGGAAAAAAGGACCTTGTGACAGAAGGTCTGGTCTTAACGGAAGAGTCCACAGTTGGCAAGAGGCCATCCGGACAAGATCCGCATACCAAACCCTGTGAGGCCATGCCGGAGCTACCAGCAGAACAAACGAGCATTCCTTCAGAATCTTGGAGATTACTCTTGGAAGAAGAACTAGAGGCGGAAAGATATAGGCAGGATGATACTTCCAAGGAAGTGATAATGCATCCACTGCCTCCGCCTGAGGATCCCGGGATCTGGACAGATACCTGGGAAGTTTCTTGTTTAGATGGGACGCCATCAGATCTATTTCTGGAAGTTCCCACATTTGAACAATCTGAAGAAACACCTCTGGGTGAAGAGACCATTCGCCCAGATGCAACGTTTGGCGACTGAGATAATCCGCTTCCCAATTGTCTACACCTGGGATATGAACCGCAGAGATTAGACAGGAGCTGGATTCCGCCCAAACCAAAATTCGAGATACTTCTTTCATAGCCAGAGGACTGTGAGTCCCTCCTTGATGATTGATGTATGCCACAGTTGTGACATTGTCTGTCTGAAAACAAATGAACGATTCTCTCTTCAGAAGAGGCCAAAACTGAAGAGCTCTGAAAATTGCACGGAGTTCCAAAATATTGATCGGTAATCTCACCTCCTGAGATTCCCAAACTCCTTGTGCCGTCAGAGATCCCCACACAGCTCCCCAACCTGTGAGACTTGCATCTGTTGAAATTACAGTCCAGGTCGGAAGCACAAAAGAAGCCCCCTGAATTAAACGATGGTGATCTGTCCACCATGTTAGAGAGTGTCGAACAATCGGTTTTAAAGATATTAATTGAGATATCGTCGTGTAATCCTTGCACCATTGCTTCAGCATACAGAGCTGAAGAGGTCGCATGTGAAAACGAGCAAAGGGGATCGCGTCCGATGCAGCAGTCATAAGACCTAGAATTTCCATGCATAAGGCTACCGAAGGGAATGATTGTGACTGAAGGTTTCGACAAGCTGTAATCAACTTAGACGTCTCTTGTCTGTTAAAGACAGAGTCATGGACACTGAATCCATCTGGAAACCCAGAAAGGTTACCCTTGTCTGAGGAATCAAAGAACTTTTTGGTAAATTGATCCTCCAACCATGATCTTGAAGAAACAACACAAGTCGATTCGTATGAGATTCTGCTAAATGAAAAGACTGAGCAAGTACCAAGATATCGTCCAAATAAGGAAATACCACAATACCCTGTTTTCTGATTACAGACAGCAGGGCACCGAGAACCTTTGTAAAAATTCTTGGAGCTGTAGCTAGGCCAAACGGCAGAGCCACAAACTGGTAATGCTTGTCCAGAAACGAGAATCTCAGGAACTGATAATGATCTGGATGAATCGGAATATGCAGATATGCATCCTGTAAATCTATTGTGGACATATAATTCCCTTGCTGAACAAAAGGTAAGATAGTCCTTACAGTTACCATCTTGAACGTTGGTATCCTTACATAACGATTCAATATTTTTAGATCCAGAACTGGTCTGAAAGAATTCTCCTTCTTTGGTACAATGAAGAGATTTGAATAAAACCCCATCCCCTGTTCCGGAACTGGAACTGGCATAATTACTCCAGTCAACTCTAGATCTGAAACACATTTCAGAAATGCTTGAGCTTTTACTGGATTTACTGGGACACGGGAAAGAAAAAATCTCTTTGCAGGAGGTCTCAACTTGAAACAAATTCTGTACCCTTCTGAAACAATGCTCTGAATCCAAAGATTGTGAACAGAATTGATCCAAATTTCCTTGAAAAAACGTAACCTGCCCCCTACCAGCTGAGCTGGAATGAGGGCCGCACCTTCATGTGGACTTAGAAGCAGGCTTTGCCTTTCTAGCTGGCTTGGATTTATTCCAGACTGGAGATGGTCTCCAAACTGAAACTGCTCCTGAGGATGAAGGATCAGGCTTTTGTTCTTTGTTGAAACGAAAGGAACGAAAACGATTATTAGCCCTGTTTTTACCTTTAGATTTTTTATCCTGTGGTAAAAAGTTCCTTTCCCACCAGTAACAGTTGAAATAATGGAATCCAACTGAGAACCAAATAATTTGTTACCCTGGAAAGAAATGGAAAGTAAAGTTGATTTAGAAGCCATATCAGCATTCCAAGTTTTAAGCCATAAAGCTCTTCTAGCTAAAATAGCTAGAGACATAAACCTGACATCAACTCTGATAATATCAAAAATGGCATCACAGGTAAAATTATTAGCATGTTGAAGAAGAATAATAATATCATGAGAATCACGATGTGTTACTTGTTGCGCTAAAGTTTCCAACCAAAAAGTTGAAGCTGCAGCAACATCAGCCAAAGATATAGCAGGTCTAAGAAGATTACCTGAACACAGATAAGCTTTTCTTAGAAAGGACTCAATTTTCCTATCTAGAGGATCCTTAAACGAAGTACCATCTGACGTAGGAATAGTAGTACGTTTAGCAAGGGTAGAAATAGCCCCATCAACTTTAGGGATCTTGTCCCAAAATTCTAATCTGTCAGACGGCACAGGATATAATTGCTTAAAACGTTTAGAAGGAGTAAATGAATTACCCAAATTATCCCATTCTTTGGAAATTACTGCAGAAATAGCATCAGGGACAGGAAAAACTTCTGGAATAACTACAGGAGATTTAAAAACCTTATTTAAACGTTTAGATTTAGTATCAAGAGGACCAGAATCCTCTATTTCTAAAGCAATTAGGACTTCTTTAAGTAAAGAACGAATAAATTCCATTTTAAATAAATATGAAGATTTATCAGCATCAACCTCTGAGACAGAATCCTCTGAACCAGAGGAATCATCAGAATCAGAATGATGATGTTCAGTTAAAAATTCATCTGTAGGGAGAGAAGTTTTAAAAGATTTTTTACGTTTACTAGAAGGAGAAATAACAGACATAGCCTTCTTTATGGATTCAGAAACAAAATCTCTTATATTATCAGGAACATTCTGCACCTTAGATGTTGAAGGAACTGCAACAGGCAATGGTACTTTACTAAAGGAAATATTATCTGCTTTAACAAGTTTGTCATGACAATCAATACAAACAACAGCTGGAGGAATAGCTACCAAAAGTTTACAGCAGATACACTTAGCTTTGGTAGATTCAGCACTTGACAGCGATTTTCCTGTAGTATCTTCTGACTCAGATGCAACGTGAGACATCTTGCAATATGTAAGAGAAAAAACAACATATATAAAGCAAAATTGATCAAATTCCTTAAATGACAGTTTCAGGAATGGGAAAAAAATGCCAAAGAACAAGCTTCTAGCAACCAGAAGCAATAAAAAATGAGACTTAAATAATGTGGAGACAAAAGTGACGCCCATATTTTTTCGCGCCAAATAAGACGCCCACATTATTTGGCGCCTAAATGCTTTTGGCGCCAAAAATGACGCCACATCCGGAACGCCGACATTTTTGGCGCAAAATAACGTCAAAAAATGACGCAACTTCCGGCGACACGTATGACGCCGGAAACGGAAATAGAATTTTTGCGCCAAAAAAGTCCGCGCCAAGAATGACGCAATAAAATGAAGCATTTTCAGCCCCCGCAAGCCTAACAGCCCACAGGGAAAAAGTCAAATTTTAAGGTAAGAAAAAATGTTTAAATTAAAATGCATTATCCCAAATATGAAACTGACTGTCTGAAAATAAGGAAAGTTGAACATTCTGAGTCAAGGCAAATAAATGTTTGAATGCATATATTTAGAACTTTATAAACAAAGTGCCCAACCATAGCTAGGAGTGTCACAGAAAATAAGACTTACTTACCCCAGGACACTCATCTACATATAGTAGATAGCCAAACCAGTACTGAAACGAGAATCAGCAGAGGTAATGGTATATATAAGAGTATATCGTCGATCTGAAAAGGGAGGTAAGAGATGAATCTCTACGACCGATAACAGAGAACCTATGAAATAGACCCCTTAGAAGGTCACTGCATTCAAATAGGCAATACTCTCCTCACATCCCTCTGACATTCACTGCACGCTGAGAGGAAAACCGGGCTCCAACTTGCTGTGGAGCGCATATCAACGTAGAATCTAGCACAAACTTACTTCACCACCTCCATCGGAGGCAAAGTTTGTAAAACTGAATTGTGGGTGTGGTGAGGGGTGTATTTATAGGCATTTTGAGGTTTGGGAAACTTTGCCCCTCCTGGTAGGAATGTATATCCCATACGTCACTAGCTCATGGACTCTTGCTAATTACATGAAAGAAATCACCTCTTAGCTCAGAGCATTTTGAAAGTTTTTCACAGTTAGACAGTACAAGTTCATGTGTGTCATATAGATAACATTGTGCTCACTCCTGTGGTGTTATTTAGGAGTCTGCACTGATTGGCTAAACTGCATGTCTATCAAAAGCACTGAGGTAAGGGGGCAGTCTACAGAGGCTTAGAAAGAAGGTAATCACAGAGGTAAAAAGTATATTAATATAACCGTGTTGGTTATGCAGAACTGGGGAATGGGTAATAAAGGGATTATCTATATTTTTAAATAATAACAGTTCTGGTGTAGACTGTCCCTCATCTGAAGCTTTTTTTTTGTAAGTATATTAAGATTTGTATAGGTTGAACTCGATGGACTTCTATCTTTTTTCAAGCTCATCTACTATGTTACTATGTAAAGTACTTGTATTTGTGCGTAAGAACAGTAATCCTAATTTTGTCAGTTAGATCAACTGAGTGAGGCCTTACCACACGTCCCCTTAAGGACCGCATTAGACAACATCTATTATCACTTGAAGAGGAAGTCCCCAGAACACCTGTAGCCAAGCATTTTCGAACACATGGCGTACACATCAAACATTTATTCTCATTCTTAGGTATTGATCACATAGGAAAGGACATTAGAGGAGGTGACAGAATCAGTAAACTGCAGAGGAAAGAAGCCTTTTGGATCTTTACCTTGCAGACAAAAAGCCCAAAAGGCATGAATATGAGGCAAGACCTGGATCTATTCATAGATTAATCTACAAGTCCTTCGCCAACTACTACTAAAGCAATATTATCTGTACAGAGCATTTTATCCTCTCCCTACCTAGTATTGTAGGCAAATTCCATTGCCCCTTGGCACATATAAAAATGAAATAATAAACAACAACCAATGAGTGTTCATCGGTTTTAGATATAAAAAAATATAATGTGTTTTATTTTAAAAAGATTTTTATAGATATATAGGTTTATTCTAGGCTACATCACTCATTAAAATGATTTTATCATTTTATTATTATTAGTTCACTAAATCCTTTATAACATCATTGCACTTCTTTGAGACTCCCTCCCCCAATAGCAACTATTCTTGTATATAAATTTCAAATTATATATATTGGACCTATAGGATGTCACCACCATCATAGGCCCAACAGGTGTGTGAAACACATATTTGGGTAACCACCTGGGTGCCATACAGATAGGATCACCTAGGATTGAGTTCAACAGGCAATTTACAAGTATTCACTATATATATGCCAAACGAATGTTGTCCCCAATAAACACTTACCCACATCATACACCCTTCTACATTTATTCATGCCATCTCGCTATCACCTAGGAACTCAACTTCCAACTAGATACTTTTGTACAGGATAGTTGAAACCTGTAGCAATTATTTTGCTACCTAGGATAGCAGGAACACTATATCTCACATTTCCCGAATTACTACACCTACCATGTCCAGCAATGCAGCCACCATGTCAAATTTTCAATTAAATTGTAATTAACAACCAGCACATATAGGTGGCAACTAAATAAACAAATAAACGAAGAAATAAACAAATAAATACTTACCACAAACCTAAAACATATAATAACAACTGCTTGGCCATGGATAGTGTGAAATATTAGGCATTAGCAAGAAAAGCCCTTTAGTTCCCAAACAATAGAGTTGCTATCTTTACCCTTTTCAATCTGCATCTTTATCCTTATTTTCATTTTCATTCTTATCTTTTGTGCTCAACTACAAGTTTTCTATATATAATGTGAGTTTTTGATAATAGTTCTTTTTCCTACACCCCTAGAGTATAATCCTGTCTATCACCGTGGTGATTGCTGAACTCAGTTGTGCTTACATATTTATGCATAGCATAACTACTAAAAAGTTAAACTTTAGTACTTAGTTCCTAGTAATATGTCACCATTCCCTAACCTAATTATAATAAACACACAACCACGTTATTTTTTGATTACATGCACAGCCTACCAAATCACTGCTTAATAACACTCTTTCCTTTTGAGAGTTTCACATTTAAGATTTTCTTTTTTTTGCACCAAACACCTGCACACTATGTCTTATTCACACAATATCAATTAGGCTTTGCTTACACACTATTGGCTGACACCAGTATTTAACCTGATAGCAGGTGAACACCACTAGATCTCTGATGAAGCGCATGTGAGCATGCGGGAAACGCGTCAGATCCAGCCCTGCACACTGTGACTGTGTATTTCACTTGACTGTTCATTAAACTAACCACTTTGGAAATAGAGTCTGCAGTTCCTCGTTTTTTCTTTCTTCTAATACTATATATATATATATATATATATATATATATATATATATATAGTATTATATTAACACTATACAGTTTGAAATAAATGCTGGGAAATATAAGTGCAATAAAATTGTGGAACTCATTAATACCTTAGATACATTCAAAAATGGGTTGGTTACAATTTTGGCTAGAAACAGATGATTGCTTGTGTTAAATGGGTCACTTTTTTTTTAATGGGATCCATTTAAAAGGACAGTCTAGTCAAAATGTAACTTTCATGATTAAGATAGGGCATGCAATTTTAAACAACTTTTCAATTGACTTTTATCATTACATTTGTTTTGTTCCTTTGGTGGTATTTTTGAAAAGATAAACATAGGTAGGCTCAAACTGATTTCTAAACCGTTGAAAATCACCTCTTAGCTCAGAGCATTTTGAAAGTTTTTCACAGTTAGACAGTACAAGTTCATGTGTGTCATATAGATAACATTGTGCTCACTCCTGTGGTGTTATTTAGGAGTCTGCACTGATTGGCTAAACTGCATGTCTATCAAAAGCACTGAGGTAAGGGGGCAGTCTACAGAGGCTTAGAAAGAAGGTAATCACAGAGGTAAAAAGTATATTAATATAACCGTGTTGGTTATGCAGAACTGGGGAATGGGTAATAAAGGGATTATCTATATTTTTAAATAATAACAGTTCTGGTGTAGACTGTCCCTCATCTGAAGCTTTTTTTTTGTAAGTATATTAAGATTTGTATAGGTTGAACTCGATGGACTTCTATCTTTTTTCAAGCTCATCTACTATGTTACTATGTAAAGTACTTGTATTTGTGTGTAAGAACAGTAATCCTAATTTTGTCAGTTAGATCAACTGAGTGAGGTGGAAATCACTGAAGAAAGAGAGATTAGAGAAATGAACACTTTTTTTTTAAGGGAAGTAGATGTGAAAGGTGTGACATAAAATATGGGTGGGCAAGCTAAGTGGTTGTGATTGGAGAATAGTTGAAATAAAAGGGAAATATGGAAATATCGTATGTATTGTATGGATGGAAATTGTATAGGTTAGCAAGTAAAACATAGAATATAACAAAGTGGCAGTGTGAAGATATTTGATAGGAAATGAGAGATGCGTTCACATATGAATAAATATGAAAGGAGTGAGAGAAAATGTGGATAAAGGAAAGTGAAACAGAAATAAAATGAAAAGGATATATATGTTAAGGTTATGTCAGAACCAAGATAGACCATATGGACTCTAAAATTAAAGATCCATAATTCTCGAAAAATAACATCCTCTAATTCAATAGAGCATGTCATTTTAATACTATCGACCCTGCCCTGCAGTGGGCTAGAATACAAGTGGCGTGCTTTTGTTTGCATGAGTCGCGATAAGCAATATTGTGACCGAACTTACCTGCACGTGCATTACAAGTTGAAAGTAAACGTGTTTGCTCAAGCACAAACAAAATTTGCGCTTGTTGGTTTAGAGCAGTGGTTGGCAAGAGGTAGATCGCGGTCTACCAGTGGACCGCGAGTGAATTTTGAGGTGACCGCCTGGAAAATTTCAAAAGTCTGCATAATAAGAGAAAGATTTCTCACACATCTAGATTATGAGTGAAGAGCCTCGCCACCATAGATGTATGAGAAATGTTTCTCTTATGCAAACTTTTGAAATAGACTATGAGTCTATGACGGCGGTATGTGTACTTCAGCATGCGCGACGCGGCTGTAGCTGAGCTCGCTGCCCCAGCTTTGGTTACTGCTTGCCCAAACTCTCCTACTTATTTTCTCAAGAGCGGTCAGTCCATAGTACAGACTGCTGCTTGGTATCCCTGGGTTTGGCAGTTCCAGGTCCTGCTTTGTCTGATATTCTGCTGCTACTTTCTAGTTCTGTCCTCCGTTACTTGTCACCAGGCTCTGCTGGGTGAATGGCCTGGTGTTGTTTTTCCCCAGGGTCTGTTACTCCCCCTCAGGTTATTTTACTTACTCTTTACCAGGCTTTGATGCTGCTCTCTGATACTTTCTCTGACACACTAATATTAGCTATACTTTGTGCTAGTTTCTGCAGCTTTCTGTCCCCAGAATTTATTGTCACCAAATTGTGCAGGTCAGTGCTGTTGCTGCTATACCAATCTCTGGTTGCTGTGTAAGGTGGTACTGAGCCTGCAGGTCCTGCCGCTGTCACTGTCCCAACTATTTGCAGTAGTCTTCAGCTAGTAGCAGACGTATGGAGAGCAGCCAACAGAACTGCCCCCTAATCAACCTGACATGGCGTCCAGCCAATAAAATTACTTTGTAGAATGAGTCTGTCTATGATTAGCTGAGAATAGTTCATTGTCATAGTTGTACCTGAGCTGTGAATTTTCCATGTGTTCCAAGCTTGACTACTCCGCTAGCCCTAGACTTGATTGTGAGACTACTTATTCATACGCAGGCGCGGTACACAGATAAGGTTGCTTGATGGTCCCAGTGTGAAGTAAAGCGAGAGCTCTCACAGTCAGTAAAGAGTGTGGCTGTATTTATTATTAAAGAGCGCGGCTGAATTTTAAAGCTGTATTATTTGTGGCAAAAATACAATTTTCAGCCAGCAGGTCCTATTTGAGGCAAAAATATAATTCTCAGCCAGCAGGTCCTATTTGTGGCAAAAATACAATTTTCAGTCAGCAGGTCCTATTTGTGGCAAAAAATAAAATTTTCAGCCATCAACTGGTGTTTTGTTTTTAGTTAGGTGACCACGTCACTTGGAATAAAATAAGCGGTAGCCCTTGCCTTACAAAAGTCTGCCCACCCCTGGTTTAGAGTGACAGAATACCTACCTTAAAGGCTAAGGGGTAAAAAAAAAGGGCTTCAAATACAACATAATTACATTAAAATAAACTTTTACACTCATATATACACTATCTGATAAAAAATAATTCATATAAATATTTATATCTTTTTATAAGGGTTAAAAGACATATGGTACATGACAAGGCATTTGAATGGATACTGCTATAATGTATACATATATGTCAAAATGTGTGTGTGTGTATGTGTAGATAGATAGATAGATAGATAGATAGATAGATAGATAGATAGATAATGTATAGTAACAAAAAAGAACTGCACTCACTGGATTTATCTTAAATAAAAAGAAAAAAATGTATTCCATTATGGTGGTCCAGAGACCCCTTCCTCAGACCAGATAAACATAGTGTGAAAACAGGAGTTTAAATAACCAATAACCCCTCACCTTTCAATTAAAATAAGGCGCCAAAAATAGTTACCTTTGCAACTGCAACAGAGAACAAAACAAAATACATTTGGTGTGACCAATGCACTCATATATATTGTATGTCTATATTTGTATACATATGTATTTATGTGTTTATATGTGCGTGTATGTATATATATATATATATATATATATATATATAACGTAGCATTTGAGGGCCTGCACTCCAATTCCCAGTCACTGAGAAACATCCACCAGATTGATCTGTCAGAAATAAACACAGTCCAGCAAAAACTTAGCATTTATTGTAGAACTTCAGTAGAAAAAAAGGTCCCATAAAAGTTTTAATTTAACTCCAGTGAGTGCTGTCTTTTTGCTGGACTGTATATATATATACATGTATATGTGTGTATCTCTATGTTAAAGACATTTGCAGTCCTTTTTTTTTTTTTTAACACCTGAGACCTCATATCTTTGAGCCCTTATAACTTTTGATACATTTTTGTTAAATATTTTTTTTTAATCTGTTTATTGAAAATTTTGCATATGAAAATGAACATTCTTATGAAGTACAAGAGTATTCGCAGAATACCCATAAAGAGACGAACAATTATTTTTTTTTAACAGTTGTAAATATTAAAAGTGTATTAAAACAAAACGGGGAAGGAAAAAAAAAAAAAAAAAAAAAAAAACTTCATACTGATTAACGATTGGTTTCAGTTCCATTACTGTACAGCAAAATCATAAAAATGGGGTACAGGATACAATTTAACTCTCAATGCTCTACTTTGCTTGTTAGGGTTGAATTGTGTAATCAACAACATATGTAACCAGTTCCTCTAGGTTTTAGACCATTTATTCTGAATATAAGATTCCCAAAGTGTCTTAAGCTCTATGTAAGCATCCTTTCGTTTGTGTTTCAAATAATAGAATTCCTCTAGTTGTATTATAGAATTCCATTGCTCTATCCATTGTGAAATGTTAGGGGGGCCGTTTGATTTTCAGTTTCTTACAATCAAAGCTTTTGCACTATTAATTAGGTCGTGAAGTAGCTTGGATTGGCAGGTGTTTAGGGTTTCAGGAGTTATGTTGAATACCCATATGAGTGGATTGTCAGATTTTATAGGGCCTATTATTTTGGAAATCTCATAAATAATTTGCGTCCAGAATTGGATGATATCGGTGTATTGCCACCATATATGTGACATTGTGCCTGGAGCTTTGTGGCATCTCCAGCATATGTTGCTTGCGTTTTTAAATAGTTTCTAGCATCTTACTGGGGTCAGATACCATCTATGTAATATCTTAAAATTTGTTTCCTGTAGTCTACTGGAGATCGAGAATCTTGTAAAATTTGTGTCAGTCGTTTCAGGTCTTGGGGGGAGATTGTAATATTGAGTTCTTGTTCCCAGCGTTTAATGTAGTATGGTGTGTGACACAGAGTTTGGGATTGTAATATCGAATAAATTAGGGACATTGTATGCCTCTTTGGTTCAGGGCTGGCACATAAAGTTTCAAAGGGTCTGAAGGCTCTTGTCATGTTTCTTCTGGGGACTGATTATTTATGAGCGACATTACATTTTTTTTTTTATTATTATTTTTTTTTTTTTTTTAATATTTTTTATCCGATTGTGTTATTATGAGTGTAACTGTGCTTTTAAATGTATATTTGATGTGTTTTGTGGCACTTTTTATTCGAGCGTAACAGTTAACCAGAGTTCTGGGGTCACGCTATCCCAACGCGTATTAAATTCAAGCCATCAAGCTTACTTTTAACTTGTAATACGCGCGCTACTTCCAATGCTCACGCAACTGTTAGCGTGCCACTCGTAATCTGGCCTAGAGTTGGTATATCTATACATCTGTAGATAAATGGCAAAAGTATGCAAAAGTTTAGGCACCCCTGACAATTTCCATGATTTTTATTTATAAATAATTGGGTGTTTGGATCAGCAATTTCATTTTGATCTATCAAATAACTGGAGGACACAGTAATATTTTAGTAGTGAAATTAGGTTTATTGGATTAACAGAAAATGTGCAATATGCATCAAAATAAAATTAGACAGGTGCATAAATTTGGGCACCCCAACAGAAATATCGCAATAATATTTAGTAGAGCCTCCTTTAGCAGAAATAACAGCCTCTAGACGCTTCCTATAGCCTGTAATGAGTGTCTGGATTCTGGATGAAGGTATTTTGGACCATTCCTCCTTGCAAAACCTCTGCAGTTCAGTTAGGTTTGATGGTTGCCGAGCATAGACAGCCGCTTCAAATCACTCCACAGATTTTCAATGATATTCAGGTCTGGGGACTGGGATTGCCATTCCAGAACATTGTACTTGCACAGTGACACCATCTGCAGCAATATAATGTTGTAGGTCTTTGGAGGTGGTCTGTGGGCTGTTTTTGACCGTTCTCACCATCCTTTGCCTCTCCGATATTTCACTTGGCCTTAACAAGAACTGTGCCTGGGATCTTCCATTTCCTCACTATGTTCCCCACAGTGGACATTGACAGCTTAAATCTCTGCGATAGCTTTTTTTAGCCTTCCCCTAAACCATAATGTTGAACAATCTTTGTTTTCAGGTCATTGGGAGTTGTTTTGAGGCCCCCATGTTGCCACTCTTCAGTTATTTGATAGATCAAAATGAAATTGCTGATCCAAACACCCAATTGTTTATAAATGAAAATCATAGAAATTGTCAGGGGTGCCTAAACTTTTGCATACAACTGTGTGTATATATATATATATATATATATATATATATATATATATAAACATGCTGAAATTAAATGGAGTAGTACATTTAGGCTCATCTTAAAGACAAATCATAAATTAAGTAGATGCTTTATTCATTCATACTATTGGGGAAGTATGCATTAACAAGAAATGTCCAGCTTTTGAATTAACATGCCTTCTATGTTGATTTCCCTTAAAGTGATACGAACCCCAACATTTTTCTTTCATGATTCAAATGAAGAATATGATTTTAAACAATATTCCAATTTACTTATATTATTTAATTTGCTTAATTATTCAGATATCATTTGTTAAAGAAAAAGCAATGCATATTGGTGAGCCAATCACATGAGGCATCTATGTGCAGCCACCAATCAGCAGCTACAGAGACTATTTAGATAAGTATAGCAAGAGAATTAAGAAAATTAAATAAAAGGAGTAAATTGGAAAGTTGTTTAAAATTGCATGTTCTTTATAAATCATGAAAGAAAAAAAAATTGTTTCATATCCCTTTAAAGCCAGCTTTACTCTGTTCCAAATTTTAGCAATAAAGGATATATGCACTACCCTTAAAGATCTACTGGTACACCACAACGTACCTAATCATAGACAAAGGTAAAATGTGTTCTTAAAATATCTGCTCTACGCAAATGATCATCACTAGAAATGTTTATGTTTAAGCTATGCACAAAAAAACAACAATTTCTAATACATGTACAAATGTAGAATTTAGAGATTGCAAACTACTACATATTCTCAATGATTTTATCACTCTAATGAAAATAAATCCAAAGTCTATCTGGAAAGGTTCCTGAAACAATGTATAAGCTGAAATAAACATTTTGACTCTTATAGCTAAATCAAATTAGCTATCTTAAATCATTTAAAAAAATGCCATAAGGCCAAAATCAAATTTTGCTTTAGGACTGCTTCATTAAAGTGTCTTTCATATGAACTAGTAAGTAAGAAAAATATTCAATACAAAGCAACATTATTATATTAAGAATATTATTGTTTGTTTTTTCCCCCCAATAAACAGACTAAAGTGCTAGGGGTAAAAGCTATATTTCTAGTAAGCTATCTCCCTTTTCTATCAATCAAAAAGGACATTGTGAAGCTGGAGGAATTTTGTCACTTTACACAGAAGAAATCCATTTTATTCATTAAATGAAAAGTGTTACTAGACTGAACAGTTGTAATTTAGCTGCAGTAGGTTTGATCACCTCTTCCTTGTTAAATAGTATTTTATCAAATGCTTATAACTATAGAAACCACATTGGTTGAAATTTCATTTTCCAGATTTATATTATTAAAGGTATATGAAACCCAAATGCTTTTCTTTCATGATTCAGATAGAGAATGTGATTTTAAACAACTTTCTAATTTACTTCTATTATTATTTGTTTTTCATTATCTTGGTATCTTTTGAAAAGCATGGGACGTATGCTTTGGAGACGGCCCATTTCTAGAGCACTATTTGGCAGCAGTTTTGCAAGAATGTTATCCATTTGGCAGCACTATTTCCTGCTATATAGTGCTCCAGACACCTATCTAAGTGTATCTTCAACAAAGAATATCATGGGAACAAAGCAAATTTGATAATAGAAGTAACTTGCTCTATCTGAATCACAATTTTTATTAAAAAAAAAAAACAGTACCATAATATCAGTTTAAACCCCTACTAAAGACAGGTTACTTTAAAAATTTGAGTTTGTTAGTAAAACTACTAAGACACAATTGAACAATTATAGAAAGCATGCAAAATATTTATACAACAATGATTTAAATTTTAAATGGAATTTTTTTTTATGATTCAGATAGAGAATATAATTTTAAACATTTTCAAATTTACTTCTATCATCTTATTTACTTCATTCTCTTGGTATCCTTTGTCAAAGAAGCAGCAATGAACTACTGGGAGCAAGTTAATGCATTGGGTGAGCCAATAACATGAGGCATTTATGTGCGGTAACCAATCAGCAGCTACTGAGTCTACCTAGGTATCCTTTTCAACAAAGGCTATAAAGAGAACAAAACAAATAAGATAATAGAAATACACTCGAAAGTTGTTTAAAATCACACTATCTGAATCATGAAAGAAAAAATTGTGTTTTATGTTTCTTTAAAATCTTACTTTGATCATTAAAGGGACACTGAACCCAATTTTTTTTTATAATTTACTGTAAGGGGTTTAAAAAAAATGTCCCCGGATTTCATTTTAAAAATCTTGTCACCTCAAAGGGACACTGAACAAAATTTTTTCTTTCATGATTCAGATAGAGCATGCCATTTTAAGCAACTTTCTAATTTACTCCTATTATCAATTTTTCTTTGTTCTCTTGCTATCTTTATTTGAAAAAGAAGGCATCTAAGCTTTTTTTGGGGTTCAGAACTCTGGACAAAACTTTTTTATTGGTGGATGAATGTATCCACCAATCAGCAAGAACAACCCAGATTGTTCACCAAAAATGGGCTGGCATCTAAACTTACATTCTTGCATTTCAAATAAAGATACCAAGAGAATAAAGCAAATTTGATAATAGTAGTAAATTAGCAAGTTGCTTAAAATGTCATGCTTTATCTGAATCACAAAAGAAAAAAAATTGGGTTCAGTGTCCCTTTAATTATTGCACCAGTAATGATATGACTGGATTTAATAGGAATTTTGGTTCAAACTCTAAATTGACTAATGCAGAAAAGAGATATCTGTTACTATTCAGAATTATTACATTAAACTTCACTTAATAAATAAAATATTGTGATTTGTAAGCAAGTAAGGAATAGTTTAAAGATTTACCTCACTTTAGTTATTCTAGTATTGAATATGAAGATCCAAATTATTCTGTAGGGAATATGGAAAGTTTCCAAAAATCAAATCTACTCGATAGAACTTTAAATCATTATTATGTTAAACAGCAAATTTCAGTCAGACAGAATTCAAAATTAAATTTACTTAGAACATTGTGTAGTTTTAAAGGACATCAAAATAGGCAGATAGGGAATAGGAAAATCTGGTTCAAATCAAATTACTCCATTAGAATGTGTGTTTAAAATCAATATTATCTTATGTCTGTGTTTTAATAATGAATATTCTTATTTTGACTTTGGATGTTATTTTGATGTTTAAAGGCAAAGTGTCTTTTATAATAAATTAGTAACAAATGTGATGTAAAAGTGATATATCTAAAAGATCACTAAATATAGTAGAATTGAATTACTGACAAATACACAATATGCAATAGCGCTTACTTTGAATATTAAATGAGCAGTAGAATATTTTCTGGCAAATGTCAAAGTTAATTTAATTTCCCCTTCCCCTGTATGCAATCAGCCAATCACAAAATGCTCAGTAGAAGTTGGACCCCCAGAACGTGTGCATATAAAAAAAGCATGTTTTGATAATGATTTTTTTTTATATTATTTATTGCATGCTTTATCGGAATCATGCAAGTTTAATTTTGACTTTAGTGGTCCTTTAATGAGGAAAAAAATCATGCAAGCCTTCATTAGGCAACAGTTCAGTAAGGGATCTCAGTGCCATTTTTTTCTGGTCAGATAAAGGTATCAACTTTACATCAGATGCATTTTTTTATTGAAGTTTATAAATGTAGTTACAGACCGTTATGTCACAACAAACTTAAAGGGACATGAAACCCAAAATTTCCAATTTACTTATATTATTTAATTTGCTTCCTTCTCTTGTTATGCTTTGCTGCAAGTTTGATTTAGGTAAGCCCAGGAGCAGCTAAGAACCTAGGTTCTAGCTGCTGATTGGTGGCTGCATATATATACTGATTGTCATTGGCTCACCCATGTGTTCAGTTAGAAACCAGTAGTGCATTGCTGCTCCTTCAACAAAGGATACAAAGTGAACAAAATAAATTAGATAATAAAAGTAAATTGTAAAGTTGTTTGAAATCACATGTTCATGTTCTATCTGAATCATGAAAGAAAATATTTGGGTTTCATGTCCCTTTAACATTTAAATACAAAGATAAAACATTGTTTCAGATTTAAAGAAACTACATGAAAAATGTTTGCACATTGATATAGTAGGTCACAAAAACATAATTTATGTAAGAACTTACCTGATAAATTCATTTCTTTCATATTAACAAGAGTCCATGAGCTAGTGACGTATGGGATATACATTCCTACCAGGAGGGGCAAAGTTTCCCAAACCTTAAAATGCCTATAAATACACCCCTCACCACACCCACAAATCAGTTTAACGAATAGCCAAGAAGTGGGGTGATAAGAAAAAAAGTGCGAAGCATATAAAATAAGGAATTGGAATAATTGTGCTTTATACAAAAAAATCATAACCACCCCAAAAAAGGGTGGGCCTCATGGACTCTTGTTAATATGAAAGAAATGAATTTATCAGGTAAGTTCTTACATAAATTATGTTTTCTTTCATGTAATTAACAAGAGTCCATGAGCTAGTGACGTATGGGATAATGACTACCCAAGATGTGGATCTTTCCACACAAGAGTCACTAGAGAGGGAGGGATAAAATAAAGACAGCCAATTCCTGCTGAAAATAATCCACACCCAAAATAAAGTTTAACAAAAAACATAAGCAGAAGATTCAAACTGAAACCGCTGCCTGAAGAACTTTTCTACCAAAAACTGCTTCAGAAGAAGAAAATACATCAAAATGGTAGAATTTAGTAAAAGTATGCAAAGAGGACCAAGTTGCTGCTTTGCAGATCTGGTCAACCGAAGCTTCATTCCTAAACGCCCAGGAAGTAGATACTGACCTAGTAGAATGAGCTGTAATTCTCTGAGGCGGAATTTTACCCGACTCAACATAGGCAAGATGAATTAAAGATTTCAACCAAGATGCCAAAGAAATGGCAGAAGCTTTCTGGCCTTTCCTAGAACCGGAAAAGATAACAAATAGACTAGAAGTCTTACAGAAAGATTTCGTAGCTTCAACATAATATTTCAAAGCTCTAACAACATCCAAAGAATGCAACGATTTCTCCTTAGAATTCTTAGGATTAGGACATAATGAAGGAACCACAATTTCTCTACTAATGTTGTTGGAATTCACAACTTTAGGTAAAAATTCAAAAGAAGTTCGCAACACCGCCTTATCCTGATGAAGAATCAGAAAAGGAGACTCATAAGAAAGAGCAGATAATTCAGAAACTCTTCTGGCAGAAGAGATGGCCAAAAGGAACAAAACTTTCCAAGAAAGTAATTAATATCCAATGAATGCATAGGTTCAAATGGAGGAGCTTGAAGAGCCCCCAGAACCAAATTCAAACTCCAAGGAGGAGAAATTGACTTAAATGACAGGCTTTATACAAACCAAAGCTTGTACAAAACAATGAATATCAGGAAGAATAGCAATCTTTCTGTGAAAAAGAACAGAAAGAGCAGAGATTTGACCTTTCAAGGAACTTGCGGACAAACCCTTATCTAAACCATCCTGAAGAAATTGTAATATTCTCGGTATTCTAAAAGAATGCCAGGAAAAATGATGAGAAAGACACCAAGAAATATAAGTCTTCCAGACTCTATAATATATCTCTCTGGATACAGATGTACGAGCCTGTAACATAGTATTAATCACAGAGTCAGAGAAACCTCTTTGACCAAGAATCAAGCGTTCAATCTCCATACCTTTAAATTTAAGGATTTCAGATCCTGATGGAAAAAAGGACCTTGAGACAAAAGGTCTGGTCTTAACGGAAGAGTCCACGGTTGGCAAGAGGCCATCCGGACAAGATCCGCATACCAAAACCTGTGAGGCCATGCCGGAGCTACCAGCAGAACAAACGAGCATTCCTTCAGAATCTTGGAGATTACTCTTGGAAGAAGAACTAGAGGCGGAAAGATATAGGCAGGATGATACTTCCAAGGAAGTGAAAATGCATCCACTGCCTCCGCCTGAGGATCCCGGGATCTGGACAGATACCTGGGAAGTTTCTTGTTTAGATGAGAAGCCATCAGAACTATTTCTGGAAGTTCCCACATTTGAAAAATCTGAAGAAATACCTCTGGGTGAAGAGACCATTCGCCCGGATGCAACGTTTGGCGACTGAGATAATCCGCTTTCCAATTGTCCATACCTGGGATATAAACCGCAGAGATTAGACAGGAGCTGGATTCCGCCCAAACCAAAATTCGAGATACTTCTTTCATAGCCAGAGGACTGTGAGTCCCTCCTTGATGATTAATGTATGCCACAGTTGTGACAATGTCTTATCTGAAAACAATGAACAACTCTCTCTTCAGAAGAGGCCAAGACTGAAGAGCTCTGAAAATTGCACGGGGTTCCAAAATATTGATCGGAAATCTCACCTCCTGAGATTCCCAAACCCCTTGTGCCGTCAGATACCCCCACACAGCTCCCCAACCTGTAAGACTCGTATCTGTTGAGATTATAGTCCAGGTCGGAAGAACAAAGAAGCCCCCTGAACTAAACGATGGTGATCTGTCCACCATGTCAGAGAGTGTCGTAAAATCGGTTTAAAGATATTAATTGAGATATCTTTGAGTAATCCCTGCACCATTGGTTCAGCATACAGAGCTGAAGAGGTCGCATGTGAAAACGAGCAAAGGAGATCGCATCTGATGCGGCAGTCCTAAGATCCAACATATCCATGCATAAGGCTACCAAAGGGAATGATTGTGACTGAAGGTTTTGACAAGCTGATATCAATGTTAAACTTCTCTTGTCTGACAAGGACAGAGTCATAGACACTGAATTTATCTAGAAACCTAAAAAGGTTACCCTTGTCTGAGGAATCAATAAACTGATTGGTAAATTGATCCTCCAACCATGAACTTGAAGAAACAACACAAGTCGATTCGTATGAGATTCTTCGAAAATGAGAAGACTGAGCAAGTACCAAGATATCGTCCAAATAAGGAAATACCAAAACCCTATTCTCTGATTACAGAAAGAAGGGCACCGAGAACCTTTGAAAAAAATTCTTGGAACTGAGGCTAGGCCAAATAGTAGAGCCACAAAACTGGTAATGCTTGTCTAAAAAGAGAATCTCAGACACAAAAAGTGATCTGGATGAATCGGAATATGCAGATACACATCCTGTAAATCTATTGTAGACATATAATGCCCTTGCTAAACAAAAGGCAGGATAGTCCTACAGTAACCATCTTGAATGTTGGTATCCTAACATAACGATTCAATAATGATAGATCCAGAACTGGTCTGAAGGAATTGACCTTCTTTGGTACAATGAAGAGATAAAATAAAACCCCAGCCCCTGTTCCAGAACTGGAACTGGCATAAATACTCCAGCCAACTCTAGATCTGAAACACATTTCAGAAATGCTGAGCCTTGCTGTGTCAATTGGGACACGGGAAAGAAAAGAATCTCTTAGCAGGAGGCCTTAACTTGAAGCCAATTCTGTACCTTTCTGAAACAATGTTTCTGAAACCAGAGATTAAGAACGGAATTGATCCAAATTTCTTTGAAGAAAACGTAATCTGCCCCATACCAGCTGAGCTGGAATAAGGGCCGCACCTTCATAGGTACTTAGGAGCTGGCTATAGGTTTCTATAAGGCTTGGATATATTCCAAACTGGAAATAGTTTCCAAACTGATACCGCTCCTGAGGATGAAGGATCAGGCTTTTGTTCCTTGTTGTGAGGAAAGGAACGAAATGATTATTTACCCTGGAAAGAAAGGGAAAGCAAAGTTGACTTAGAAGACATGTCAGCATTCCAAGTTTAATCCATAAAGCTTTTCTAGCTAAAATAGCTAGAGACATATACCTGACATCAACTCTAATGATATCAAAAGATGGTATCACCAATAAAATTATTAGCATGTTATAGAATAATAATAATGCTATAAAATTATGATCTGTTACTTGTTGCGTTAAAGCTTCTAACCAAAAAAGTTGAAGCTGCAGCAACATCCGCTAAAAATATAGCAGGTCTAAGAAGATTACCTGAACATAAGTAAGCTTTTCTTAGGAAGGATTCAATTTTCCTATCTAAAGGATCCTTAAATGAAGTACTATCTGCCATAGGAATAGTAGTACATTAGCAGGAGTAGAGACAGCCCCATAACCTTAGGGATTTTTGTCCCAACAAACTCTAATCTGTCAGATGGCACAGGATATAATTTGCTTAAACGTCTAGAAGGAGTAAATAAATTACCCAAATTATTCCATTCCCTGGAAATTACTTCAGAAATAGCATCAGGGAGATAAAACACTTCTGGAATAACTACAGGAGATTTAAAAACCTTATTTAAACGTTTACATTTAGTATCAAGAGGACCAGAATCCTCTATTTCTAATGCAAATAACACTTCTTTAAGTAAAGAACGAATAAATTCCATCTTGAACAAATACAAAGATTTATCAGCATCAACCTCTGAGACAGAAACCTCTGAACCAGAAGAACCATTATCAGTATCAGAATGATGATGTTCATTTAAAAATTCATCTGAAAAAAAGAGAAGTTTTAAAAGACTTTTATGTATACTAGAAGGAGAAATAACAGACATAGCCTTCTTAATGGATTTAAAAAATAAAATCTCTTATGTTATCAGGAACACTCTGAAAATTAGATGTTGACGGACAGCAACAGGTAATGTAACAGTACTAAAGGAAATTTTATCTGCATTAATAAGTTTGACATGACATGCAATACAAATAACAGCTGGAGAAACAGATACCAAAAGTTTATAGCAGACTTAGCTTGGTAGCTCCAGCACTGTGCAGTGATTTTCCTGTAGTAACTTCTGACTCAGTTGCAACGTGGAACATCTTGCAATATGTAAAAGAAAAAAACAACATATAAAGCAAAATTGATCAAATTCCTTAAATGACAGTTTCAGGAATGGGAAAAAAATGCCAGTGAACAAGCTTCTAGCAACCAGAAGCAATAAATAATGAGACTTAAATAATGTGGAGACAAAAATGACGCCCATATTTTTTAGCGCCAAAAAAGACGCCCACATTATTTGGCGCCTAAATGCTTTTGGCGCCAAAAATGACGCCACATCCGGAACGCCGACATCTTTGACGCAAAATAACGTCAAAAAATGACGCAACTTCCGGCGACACATATGACGCCGGAAACGGAAAAGAATTTTTGCGCCAAAAAAGTCCGCGCCAAGAATGACGCAATAAAATGAAGCATTTTCAGCCCCCGCGAGCCTAACAGCCCACAGGGAAAAAAGTCAAATTTTTGAGGTAAGAAAAAATATGATAATTCAATGCATAATCCCAAATATGAAACTGACTGTCTGGAAATAAGGAAAGTTGAACATTCTGAGTCAAGGCAAATAAATGTTTGAATACATATATTTAGAACTTTATAAATAAAGCGCCCAACCATAGCTTAGAGTGTCACAGAAAATAAGACTTACTTACCCCAGGACACTCATCTACATGTTTGTAGAAAGCCAAACCAGTACTGAAACGAGAATCAGTAGAGGAAATGGTAAATATAAGAGTATATCGTCGATCTGAAAAGGGAGGTAAGAGATGAATCTCTACGACCGATAACAGAGAACCTTATGAAATAGACCCCGTAGAAGGAGATCACTGCATTCAATAGGCAATACTCTCTTCACATCCCTCTGACATTCACTGCACGCTGAGAGGAAAACCGGGCTCCAACTTGCTGCGGAGCGCATATCAACGTAGAATCTAGCACAAACTTACTTCACCACCTCCCTTGGAGGCAAAGTTTGTAAAACTGATTTGTGGGTGTGGTGAGGGGTGTATTTATAGGCATTTTAAGGTTTGGGAAACTTTGCCCCTCCTGGTAGGAATGTATATCCCATACGTCACTAGCTCATGGACTCTTGTTAATTACATGAAAGAAATAAACCTCTAATTTTAAATTATTATTCTTTGTTCCTTAAAGGTGCACTGTACTATAACATTTCTACTACTGCAGATTATTAAATATAGGAGAAATGTTCCGACATGTTTAGTTTTGTATTTGAAATAGCTAGTTTTGCTCATTAAAGCCATTGCCTACTGTTCTCAAAGACATGCCTGTAAAAATGGGCTGAGCTGCAGTTAAAGCAGACCTGGTAATGTTATTTATGTCTGAACACACGGCCTATTGGTTAGGTATTGAATTGCTAATTATGGCTGGCGGATGCAATAAGCACAACCAACTATTTCAGATACAAAAATCTCTCTCCTACCCCCACAGTGTAGATGACGATTTCTAAAGGCAAAAGCAGCTATGTCAAATAACAAAATGAAGGTAAAGAAGCTATTTGCAAACATTTATATACACTCCATCTGGGAAAATGGACCCTTGGGACAACCTTAAAGAAGAGACATTATTAATACACACATTGGAGGTATTAACACAGTTAACAAAATCAACATAGTATTTTAATTAAACCCCCTTGGATAGCTATCCGTCTTTGTTAAATGATGTGATCTCTCTGGACCTACTGACTCATGTTTACATAATTTAAGAAGGAATAAAAAACATATTGCAACATAATTTTTTTTTTTAAAAGTAAGACAAACAAAATGTTGAAAATTAATGAGTATTTGTTTTCTCAAAATTCACAACTTATTTCCCCCTGGCAACTAAAAAATTAAATATCAGGGTACACTTTATTTTCCTTTGGTAAGCACATAAAATAAATTACATGAACTAATTTACTAGTGCGCTTCGATGCCACTTAAGGATAGACATATTTTTGGGAAAAACAGTGTCACATGATTGTTCCAGGATGATGCTTGGGGGTCAGTATTGGAACATAATGAAAAGTTATTGCGAGCATTTGAACTCGTTGGGGTTACCGCTCGTATTATGAGTTGAAAGTAAATGCGATCGTTTGAGCACAATCGCGATTTACGCTAGAGTGATTACCGCAAATTCAGAGCTCTGGTTAACTGTTTCACAAACAAAAACTTTGCACAAAACACATAAAAAATACATTACAAAGTATAGTTGCACTCATAATAAAACTATCTTATTTATTTAAATAAAATATTGCACACAAAAGTTATAAAGGCTCAAAGATATGTTAGAAAAAAAAGCATACATATACATGACTAAATATGTATACAGTATGTATATGTGTATATATATATATATATATATATATATATATATATATATATATATATATGTGTCTATATATGTATACATATGTATTTATATGTGTATATATGTATTTACAGGAATATATACACACATATAAACACATTAATATATATGTTCTGCACATAGCAGAATATGTTCTAAGTATTTTTAATTAGATATTCATACATATATATATCTGTATATATCTATACCTATATATAATCATAGATAGATACAGTCATGGCCAAAAATACCTCTGCATTTCTGTCAGATAATGCACCACTTCGCATGTTTAGGTATTCTCATATTTATTTCTTTTGTTTGTATTGACATCACACAAAAAAAGTGGAGAAAAAAAGCCAAATCTGATACATTCCATGCAAATCTCCAAAAATGGGCTGGACATAATTATTGGCACCTTCTCAAAATTGTAAAAAATAATTGCATTCAAAGTTTGTGATGCTCCTGTTATTTGTAATTAAAGTCACCTGTATCAATTAACAGGTGCGGACAATATAGAATTCACACCGGCAACCAGTTAAAATGGTGAAAAATTGACTCAACATTTCTGTTGTGTGTCTCTGTGTGCCACACTGAGCATGGAGAAGAGAAAGAGAGAATGAGGATTTGAGAACAAAAATTGTGGAAAATCATGGACAATCTCAAGGTTACAAGTCCATCTCCAGAGATCTTAATGTTCCTGTGTCCACTGTGCGCAATATTGTCAAGAAGTTTACAGCTCATGGCACTGTAGCCAATCTCCCTGGATGTGGACGAAAGAGAAAATTTGATCAAAGATTGCAACAAAGGATTGTTCGAATGGTGCATAAAGAACCTCGATCAACTTCCAGACAAATTCAAGCTGACCTTCAGGCACAGGGTACAAATGTGTCAACTCACACTATACGTCGCCATTTAAATGAAAAGGGGCGCTATGGTAGGAGACCCAGGAGCACCCCACTGCTGACACAGAAACATAAAAATGCCAGATTGGAGTTTGCCAAAACTTACCTGAGGAAGCCGAATGTGCTGTGGACAGACGAAACAAAATTGCAGCTTTTGGTAAAGCCAATCATTCTACTGTTTTCAGAAAAAGAAATAAAGTTTTTAAAGAAAAGAATACAGTCCCTACAGTCAAACATAGTGGAGGTTCACTGATGGGGTTGCTTTGCAATCAGAAATGGTTTAAGACAAAGTGCTGGAGAGTACTGAACTGGCCAGCACTGAGTCTAGATCTCAATCCCATAGAGCACCTGTGGAGAGATCTCAAACAGCAGTTGGGAAAAGGAACCCTTCCAATCTGAGAGACCTGGAGCAGTTGGCAAAAGAAGAGTTGTCCAAAGTTCCAGTAGAGAGGTGTAAGAAACTCATTGATGGTTACAGGAAGCGATTGATTTCAGTTATTTTTCTAAGGGGTGTGCTACCAAATATTAAATTAAGGGTGCCAATTGTGTCCAGTCTATTTTTGGAGTTTTTCGTGGAATGTGTCAGATTTGGATTTTTTCTCTACTTTTTTGTGTCGTTCCAATACAAACAAAATAAATAAACATGAGAATGCCTAAACATTTTTAATTGCAACAATTTTATGGGCAAAGTGGTGCATTCAGGGGTGCATGACTGTATATAGGAATAGATATATACTGTACAAAAAAAAACATAAGCTATATGTAGAAATAGTTATTTATGAATAAATAGAACATATTCTTCTATGTGAAGAACATTGGAATGTGAAATATTCCTATTTTCATGTCGGGTTGCACACATGAAAAAATGCAATCGGGTTTGCGCAAGAGTGAGGTGTTTTTTTCCCACTTTTTTTCCCTATGGGGGAATATGTGAACGCGCATGCGATCTTCCAAAAAGCTTTTTTCTAGCACAATTAACTCTTGAGCAGGAGCATTAATTATTGCTTCACTTATAATCAGGCCCTATGTGTTTAACCCCTTAAATGAAGTTGAACGCATAGTTAAATCCAGGTCCAGCACATCAATGAATCACTGAGACCTAGCTGAACACATTTGGTGAGCCAGTGACTAGAGACATTTGTATGTAGCCACCAATCACCTGCTAGCTCTTTATCATTGCTGCCCCTGAGCCTACCTAGGTAGGCTTTTAAACAAAGGATAACAAGAGAATGAATACATTTTTTAATAGAAATTATTTCAAAAGGTACGTAAAATTGAATGGTGTACCTGAATCATGAAAATTAAATAACAATCTCTGATTTTTTTGATTTTTTTTTTAGTAGAGAGATGTTTTCTTAATATTTTAAGACATTTCAATTCATTAGATCCTCCAACATAAGTTAGGAAAACCACATGCTACCACAGGAAAATCTGGTTAAAGGGACTATTATGAATCAGGTAGCGTACGATTTATAAAAAAAGTCCATCTCACTTCCATTATCAAAAATGTGTACGTCTCTTTTATATGCACACTTTCTAAGGCACCAGCTCCTGCTGAGCATGTTCACAGTATATACATATACGTGTTTTCTGATTGCCTGTCATATTTACAATGCCCGAATGGGGCCAACTCGCCAAACAGGAGTTAAGAAGCAGCGATCTTAAGACCGCTGCTCCTTAACTGGATTCGCCGCCTCTGAGCGGCGTACCGCATTCAACCCAATCGAATACGATCGGGTTGATTAACACCCCCTGCTAGCGGCCGATTGGCCGTGAATCTGCAGGGGGCGGCCTTGTACAAGCAGTTCACTAGAATTGCTTGTGCAATGCTGAATGCCGACAGCGTATGCATTCAGCATTGTCTGACGGACATGATACGCTGCAGCATATCTTGTCTACCAGACATTGTTAAATCGGTCCCATAGAATTGAAGTAACTTTGAAATTGTCAGAAAAATGTCTACTTCTCATTTAAAATTAAGTCTAAGGGGCAGATTTATCAAGTGTCTGGCGGACATGATCCGCTGTAGTGGATCATGTCCGCCCGACATAAATAAAGGCCGGGCACAAACATTTTGTGTGAAATGCTTGTGCAATGCTGCCCCCTGCACATTTGCGGCCAATCGGGATTCGATCGGGGTGATTGCTATCCTCCACCTCAGAAGTGGCGGAAGAGTTAAGGAGCAGTGGTCTTACGACCGCTGCTTCTTAACTTTTGTTTCCGGCGAGACTGAAAGCTCGCACCGAAACTGCTGCATTCGGCCCCTAAAGCTTTGTTGATAAAAAAATATTTTTTTTTCCCTGCAGTGATGATTTCACCTCACATCCAATTGGCTCGCTAGCTACATTGCATTTTTCCTTAGCGTTAAGGTTTGTCAATCATCCAAGGAAATTGAAGATGACGTTTTAAGTCTGTGGTGCAAGCTCACAAGCTGAATCCACTGATGGATAAATGGAGGCCTTTAACTATATCAATGTGTGTAGCTATAAAATAGTTATAAAAATGTATTTAAAATGATATGGAACTGTTAATCCTTACAATGTCAATAACTGATAATGTTCACATGAAAAACCACAAATTGAAATATTAGACATTCATCATTAAAGGGACAGTCTAGGCCAAAATAAACTTTCATGATTCAGATAGAGCATGTAATTTTAAACAATTTTCCAATTTACTTTTATCACCAATTTTGCTTTGTTCTCTTGGTATTCTTAGTTGAAAGCTTAACCTAGGAGGTTCATATGCTAATTTCTTAGAGCTTGAAGGCCACCTCTTTTCAGAATGCATTTTAACAGTTTTTCACCACTAGAGGGTGTTAGTTCACGTATTTCATATAGATAACACTGTGCTCGTGCACGTGAAGTTATCTGGGAGCAGGCACTGATTGGCTAAACTACAAGTCGGTCAAAAGAACTGAAATAAAGGGGCAGTTTGCAGAGGCTTAGATACAAGATAATCACAGAGGTTAAAAACAGAATTTATGCTTACCTGATAAATTACTTTCTCCAACGGTGTGTCCGGTCCACGGCGTCATCCTTACTTGTGGGATATTCTCTTCCCCAACAGGAAATGGCAAATTCATTCATTCGACCGACGTACAGGAGGAAATATGCATAGGAGAAACCATATGATACCGTGGTGACTGTAGTTAGAAAAAATAATTCATCAGACCTGATTAAAAAAACCAGGGCGGGCCGTGGACCGGACACACCGTTGGAGAAAGTAATTTATCAGGTAAGCATAAATTCTGTTTTCTCCAACATAGGTGTGTCCGGTCCACGGCGTCATCCTTACTTGTGGGAACCAATACCAAAGCTTTAGGACACGGATGAAGGGAGGGAGCAAATCAGGTCACCTAAATGGAAGGCACCACGGCTTGCAAAACCTTTCTCCCAAAAATAGCCTCCGAAGAAGCAAAAGTATCAAATTTGTAAAATTTGGCAAAAGTGTGCAGTGAAGACCAAGTCGCTGCCTTACATATCTGGTCAACAGAAGCCTCGTTCTTGAAGGCCCATGTGGAAGCCACAGCCCTAGTGGAATGAGCTGTGATTCTTTCAGGAGGCTGCCGTCCGGCAGTCTCATAAGCCAATCGGATAATGCTTTTAAGCCAAAAAGAAAGAGAGGTAGAAGTTGCTTTTTGACCTCTCCTTTTACCAGAATAAACAACAAACAAAGAAGATGTTTGTCTGAAATCTTTAGTGGCCTCTAAATAGAATTTTAGAGCACGGACTACGTCCAAATTGTGTAACAAACGTTCCTTCTTTGAAACTGGATTCGGACACAAAGAAGGTACAACTATCTCCTGGTTAATATTTTTGTTGGAAACAACTTTCGGAAGAAAACCAGGCTTAGTACGCAAAACCACCTTATCTGCATGGAACACCAGATAGGGCGGAGAACACTGCAGAGCAGATAACTCAGAAACTCTTCTAGCAGAAGAAATTGCAACCAAAAACAAAACTTTCCAAGATAATAACTTAATATCTACGGAATGTAAGGGTTCAAACGGAACCCCTTGAAGAACTGAAAGAACTAGATTAAGACTCCAGGGAGGAGTCAAAGGTCTGTAAGCAGGCTTGATTCTAACCAGAGCCTGAACAAACGCTTGAACGTCTGGCACAGCTGCCAGCCTTTTGTGAAGTAAAACAGATAAAGCAGAGATCTGTCCCTTCAGAGAACTTGCAGATAATCCTTTCTCCAAACCTTCTTGTAGAAAGGATAGAATCTTAGGAATTTTTATCTTGTTCCATGGGAATCCTTTAGATTCACACCAACAGATATATTTTTTCCATATTTTATGGTAAATTTTTCTAGTTACAGGCTTTCTAGCCTGAATCAGAGTATCTATTACAGAATCTGAAAACCCACGCTTTGATAAAATCAAGCGTTCAATCTCCAAGCAGTCAGTTGGAGGGAAACCAGATTCGGATGTTCGAATGGACCTTGAACAAGAAGGTCCTGTCTCAAAGGTAGCTTCCATGGTGGAGCCGATGACATATTCACCAGGTCTGCATACCAAGTCCTGCGTGGCCACGCAGGAGCTATCAAGATCACCGAAGCCCTCTCCTGATTGATCCTGGCTACCAGCCTGGGAATGAGAGGAAACGGTGGGAATACATAAGCTAGGTTGAAGGTCCAAGGTGCTACTAGTGCATCTACTAGAGTCGCCTTGGGATCCCTGGATCTGGACCCGTAACAAGGAACCTTGAAGTTCTGACGAGAGGCCATCAGATCCATGTCTGGAATGCCCCATAATTGAGTTATTTGGGCAAAGATTTCCGGATGGAGTTCCCACTCCCCCGGATGGAATGTCTGACGACTCAGAAAATCCGCTTCCCAATTTTCCACTCCTGGGATGTGGATTGCAGACAAGTGGCAGGAGTGATCCTCCGCCCATTGAATTATCTTGGTCACTTCCTCCATCGCCAGGGAACTCCTTGTTCCCCCCTGATGGTTGATATATGCAACAGTCGTCATGTTGTCTGATTGAAACCTTATGAATTTGGCCTTTGCTAGATGAGGCCAAGCTTTGAGAGCATTGAATATCGCTCTCAGTTCCAGAATGTTTATCGGGAGAAGAGATTCTTCCCGAGACCATAGACCCTGAGCTTTCAGGGGTTCCCAGACCGCGCCCCAGCCCACCAGACTGGCGTCGGTCGTGACAATGACCCACTCTGGTCTGCGGAAGCTCATTCCCTGTGACAGGTTGTCCAGGATCAGCCACCAACGGAGTGAATCTCTGGTCCTTTGATCTACTTGAATCGTCGGAGACAAGTCTGTATAATCCCCATTCCACTGTCTGAGCATGCACAGTTGTAATGGTCTTAGATGAATTCGTGCAAAAGGAACTATGTCCATTGCTGCAACCATCAATCCTATTACTTCCATGCACTGCGCTATGGAAGGACGAAGAACAGAATGAAGTACTTGACAAGAGCTTAGAAGTTTTGATTTTCTGACCTCTGTCAGAAAAATCCTCATTTCTAAGGAATCTATTATTGTTCCCAAGAAGGGAACTCTTGTTGACGGGGACAGAGAACTTTTTTCTATGTTCACTTTCCATCCGTGAGATCTGAGAAAGGCTAGGACGATGTCCGTATGAGCCTTTGCTTTTGACAGAGACGACGCTTGAATCAGGATGTCGTCCAAGTACGGTACTACTGCAATGCCCCTTGGTCTTAGAACCGCTAGAAGGGACCCTAGTACCTTTGTGAAAATTCTCGGAGCAGTGGCTAATCCGAATGGAAGTGCCACAAACTGGTAATGCTTGTCCAGAAAAGCGAACCTTAGGAACTGATGCTGTTCCTTGTGGATAGGAATATGTAGGTACGCATCCTTTAAATCCACCGTGGTCATAAATTGACCTTCCTGGATGGTAGGAAGGATCGTTCGAATGGTTTCCATTTTGAACGATGGAACCCTGAGAAATTTGTTTAGGATCTTGAGATCTAAAATTGGTCTGAATGTTCCCTCTTTTTTGGGAACTATGAACAGGTTGGAGTAAAACCCCATCCCTTGTTCTCCTATTGGAACTGGATGAATTACTCCCATCTTTA
This sequence comes from Bombina bombina, assembly GCF_027579735.1. Lineage (NCBI taxonomy): Eukaryota > Metazoa > Chordata > Amphibia > Anura > Bombinatoridae > Bombina > Bombina bombina. Next base: position 767,082,987 of record NC_069502.1, read on the forward strand.
ACAGGTCTTCTACACAATGTAAGAATGCCTGTCTTTTTATTTGGTTTGAAGATAATTGAGACCTGTGGAACCTTCCCCTTGGGGGTAGTTCCTTGAATTCCAGGAGATAACCCTGAGAAACTATTTCTAGTGCCCAAGGATCCTGAACATCTCTTGCCCAAGCCTGAGCAAAGAGAGAAAGTCTGCCCCCCACCAGATCCGGTCCCGGATCGGGGGCCATCCCTTCATGCTGTTTTGGTAGCAGTGGCAGGCTTCTTGGCCTGCTTACCCTTGTTCCAGCCTTGCATCGGTCTCCAGGCTGGTTTGGGTTGAGAAGTATTACCCTCTTGCTTAGAGGATGTAGAATTAGAGGCTGGTCCGTTTCTGCGAAAGGGACGAAAATTAGGCTTATTTTTAGCCTTAAAAGACCTATCCTGAGGAAGGGCGTGGCCCTTTCCCCCGGTGATGTCTGAAATAATCTCTTTCAAATCAGGACCAAACAGTGTTTTACCCTTGAAAGGGATGTTAAGCAATTTTGTCTTGGAAGACACATCCGCTGACCAAGACTTTAGCCAAAGCGCTCTGCGCGCCACGATAGCAAACCCTGAATTTTTCGCCGCTAATCTAGCTAATTGCAAAGCGGCATCTAAAATAAAAGAGTTAGCCAATTTAAGTGCTTGAACTCTGTCCATAACCTCCTCATACGAAGATTCTTTATTGAGCGACTTTTCTAGTTCTTCGAACCAGAAACACGCTGCCGTAGTGACAGGAACAATGCATGAAATTGGTTGTAGAAGGTAACCTTGCTGAACAAACATCTTTTTAAGCAAACCCTCTAATTTTTTATCCATAGGATCTTTGAAAGCACAACTATCTTCTATGGGAATAGTAGTGCGTTTGTTTAGAGTAGAGACCGCCCCCTCGACCTTGGGGACTGTCTGCCATAAGTCCTTTCTGGGGTCGACTATAGGAAATAATTTCTTAAATATAGGGGGAGGAACAAAAGGTATGCCGGGCCTTTCCCACTCCTTATTTACTATGTCCGCCACCCGCTTGGGTATAGGAAAAGCATCGGGGGGCACCGGAACCTCTAGGAACTTGTCCATCTTACATAATTTCTCTGGAATGACCAAATTGTCACAATCATCCAGAGTAGATAATACCTCCTTAAGCAGTGCGCGGAGATGTTCTAATTTAAATTTAAATGTTACAACATCAGGTTCAGCTTGTTGAGAAATTTTTCCTGAATCTGAAATTTCTCCCTCAGACAAAACCTCCCTCCTGGCCCCTTCAGATTGGTGTGAGGGTATGTCAGAACCGTTATCATCAGCGTCCTCTTGCTCTTCAGTGTTTAAAACAGAGCAATCGCGCTTTCTCTGATAAGTAGGCATTTTAGATAAAATGTTTGCAATAGAATTATCCATAACAGCCGTTAATTGTTGCATGGTAATAAGTATTGGCGCACTAGATGTACTAGGGGCCTCTTGTGTGGGCAAAACTGGTGTAGACACAGAAGGGGATGATGCAGTACCATGCGTACTCCCCTCATTTGAGGAATCATCTTGGGCAATATCATTATCTGTGGCATCATTGTCCCTACTTTGTTTGGACACTATGTCACAATCATCACATATATTTAAATGGGGAGAAACCTTGGCTTTCATACATATAGAACATCGCTTATCTGATGGTTCAGACATGTTAAACAGGCTTAAACTAGTCAACAAAGCACAAAAAACGTTTTAAAATAAAACCGTTACTGTCACTTTAAATTTTAAACAGAACACACTTTATTACTGAATATGTGAAAAAACATGAAGGAATTGTTCAAAATTCACCAAAATTTCACCAGTGTCATAAAGCCTTAAAAGTATTGCACACCAAATTTGAAAGCTTTAACCCTTAAAATAACGGAACCGGAGCCGTTTTTACATTTAACCCCTATACAGTCCCAGGTATCTGCTTTGCTGAGACCCAACCAAGCCCAGAGGGGAATACGATACCAAATGACGCCTTCTATAAGCTTTTTCAGTGGTTCTAGCTCCTCACACATGCATCTGCATGCCTTGCTTTCCAAAAACAACTGCGCATTAGTGGCGCGAAAATGAGGCTCTGCCTATGACTAGAAAAGGCCCCCATCTGAAAAAGGTGTCCAATACAGTGCCTGCCGTTTTTTAACAACAATCCCCAAGATTATAATAACTATTAAGAGTTATAATCTGCCAAATATGCTTAGCAAAGTAATCGTTTTAGCCCAGAAAAATGTCTACCAGATTTTTAAGCCCTTATAAAGCCCTTTATTCTTTTACTTAATCTAAGAAAATGGCTTACCGGTCCCCATAGGGGAAATGACAGCCTTCCAGCATTACAAAGTCTTGTTAGAAATGTGGCCAGTCATACCTCAAGCAGAAAAGTCTGCCAACTGTTTCCCCCAACTGAAGTTACTTCATCTCAACAGTCCTGTGTGGAAACAGCAATCGATCTTAGTAACGTTTGCTAAAATCATCTTCCTCTTACAAACAGAAATCTTCATCTCTTTTCTGTTTCAGAGTAAATAGTACATACCAGCACTATTTTAAAATAACAAACACTTGATTGAAGGATAAAAACTACATTTAAACACCAAAAAACTCTTAACCATCTCCGTGCAACGGCAAAGAGAATGACTGGGGTAGGCGGAGCCTAGGAGGGATCATGTGACCAGCTTTGCTGGGCTCTTTGCCATTTCCTGTTGGGGAAGAGAATATCCCACAAGTAAGGATGACACCGTGGACCGGACACACCTATGTTGGAGAAAGTATATTATTATAACTGTGTTGGTTATGCAAAACTGGGGAATGGGTAATAAAGGGATTATCTATCTTTTAAAAACAATAAAAATTCTGGTGTAGACTGTCCCTTTAATATTGAATTAATTTTACCTTTGCCTTGGCAATCATAAATCAACATTCTGATGTCTGTTTGTAGGTTGTTTATATGTGTCCTATTTTAAAAGAGTTATATTTCTAAATTTGTATTACATGTGAACTGAGCATGCACAGAAACCTTAAACTTTTAAACAAGCTATGTAAACAGCTTAAAGGAATAGTCTAGTCAAAATTAAACTTTCATGATTCAGCTAGAGCATGCAATTTTAGACAACTTTCTAATTTACTCCTATTATCAATTTTTCTTCATTCACTGGGTATCTCTATTGAAAAAGCAAGAATGTAAGCCTAGGAGCCAGCCCATTTTGGTTCAACACCTGGGTAGCACTTTCTGATTGGTGTCTAAATGTAGCCACCAATCAGCAAGTGCTACCCAGGTGCTGAACCAAAAATGGGCCGGCTCCTAAGCTTACATTCAAATAAAGATACCAAGAGAACTAAGAAAAATGTATAATAGGAGTAAATGAGAAAGTTGCTTAAAATTGCATGCTCAATCATGAAAGTTTAATTTTGACAAGACTATTCCTTTAACAATATGCCAGCTGAAAAAGAAAGAAAAAAAGAAAGAAAATCAATTTTGAAAGAAGTTAAGGCTAATAAATTAGAAAATTAAAAAGTATCATTAAAGTTACCACATGGTAACCTGATTTTCTAAAAGACTGGAATATCTTTGAATTTTAAAATCCAGTTCTAATGGATTAAAATAGATCCGAAACAACTTGTTTTCATTGTGAGGCATAGTATATTTGCCTTCAGGGTTAAACATGATTTAAACACAATGTTTAACATCTTTAAAGTTCAATTTTTTAATAAAAAAATAATAATATGAATGAAAACCATTATTATGTTAATTATTTTAAGATACACTTATACAGCTATAAATAATAACTATAACAAACTAAAAATACATAAACTACACTATTTTTTTTATCTTGGAATATGGGAAATAAAACAACTTATTTATCAGATATTTGATCACTGTACTAGACTAACTCTGCCTCACAGTTGGTACAGAGTACAGACTAAAAGCATGTTTTATGTATAATGTTCAACCTTACCACCTATGCAAGCAGGGGCGGACTGGGAATAAAAAGCAGCCCTGGAAACTTTGGAGACCTGCCCTATTTTTTGTTGAGTCAGTAGATTGCCATGCCTCATTTTTTATCAAAAGGGATTACTGGGATACTCCTTCCCCCAATATTTTTTTTCAGAATTATATTATATTATTTTATATTTAAAAAAAGGACCAGATTGTTGTTATATAGAAACCCTACAACCCAATTGCATCCATTAATCATCCCTTTAAATTGTAACTTTCCAGTCCCAGCTGCTGCAGCCCACCGGTAAATCTCCTGGTATCCTGTTAGGCCAATCCGGTCTTGTATGCAAGCCAATTCAATCTATAATGAAAAACCCTGCAATACATGTTTGCAGTATAAAAATTTAGAACCAGAGGGTGCTACATCTACAGATTGTATACCAGGGATAGTAATTGATATTAATTTATACCAGGCCCCAGGTATTAACATTTAAAAGGGCAAACAGAATGTACATAAAGAGACCCAGTTATAGGGAGACTGAGTGTTTAATTCTAATTAACAATAGCGAAGATCCAAAATAGAATAAAACAAATGTAAAGTGGTATCAGTGGTTCAGAAGGGGGTGATGGAAGGGTGATGGTATTGCCATAAATGTTGTGAATATTTAAATAAAGAAAAAAGAATGCATAAAATCCTTTAAATCTGTTCATATATAGGGGCCTATTTATCACGCTCCGTATAGAGCTTGATGCCCCATGTTTCTGGCGATCCTTCAGGCCCTCAGGCTCGCCAGAAACACAAGTTATGAAGCAGCGGTCTAAAGACCACTGCTCCATAACCTGTCCGCCTCCTCTGAGGTGGCGGACAGACATCGCCGGAAATCAACCAGATCCAATATGATTGGGTTGATTGACACCCCCTGCTAGCTGGCAGCGAATCTGCAGGGGGCGGTATTTTACCAGCAGTTCACAAGAACTGCTGGTACAATGATAAATGCCGAGAGCGTATGCTGTCGGCATTTATTAATGTGCGGCGGACATTATATTAAAATTACTGGGAAGCAAAAATCAATGAAATTCAGATTTGAACCCATGACCTCTACTACATTACTATATTGCTATACTTCTATTAATTTTTATGTTTAATCCTGTAAATTCTGTTTTTTTGTAAACATGGAGATTTACTTACTATATCAAATGTCTTAGACTGATGAATGTCATCTAAAAGAAAAAAATGCAGTAATGTGGAAAAAAAACTGTATATTGTATCATGGTTTGGCAGAAGCTTGCTATTGAAAATGTTATCTCATATAGCTCAAAGAAGAATCCCATTACATTTTCTAAATTCTGTGGTAATATTTGTATATAAGCTCCATTTGATAAAGTTATACTAGTAAATACGAATTTAGGGTTAATTGGTCACAGTTATTTAACAATATATTATAAAACTACATCAAAAAACCCAGCAGTACACATGAAATTTACACAGTGAGGCACCAATATCATCTGATAGGTAAAATTTTAATTTTAGAAAAATTAGCATAATCTACTGTGACAGGATGTTATATTATCCAGTCAAAATAAGTATTGCTTTTTGTTTGTTTACTTTACAGATTCACCTTCAATTATTTATATAGCTTTTGATGCCAGGCATTGCTGAATTTTATATTCCAAAGATGATTTCTTGGAGACAAGTTTCAATTAGTTTCTCAGCGCTTTTTATCGATTCATTTATGTATTCTTTCATTCGTTTATTTATTATTTATGTGATATAAATAAATTCAAATGTTTATCACCTGATATTACACAATTTTTTCTTACATTTGTGGCTCCGACAGGAACATAATGTGAGCTTTCCTTTAACTGTTGGCAAACATAGGTTGTTTTTTTAATTGTAGCAAATCGAACTACTGTCATTTCATACTTTTCTTTATTGTCAAACCTCAGAAAATCTATAGTTGTGTTAGAACATATCATGAATCTCAAAAATGCGCAATAGAGCGCAATCCATACCTCTTGGTATTATGAATCTATGGAGAGCCCCAGGACATTTTTAATGGGTGCACCGGCTGATTTTACTAATCAACCCAGCTAAAATTTAAAGGGATAGTAAATACCAAAAACGTTATTGTTTAAAAAGATAGATATCCCTTTATTTACCATTCCCCAGGTTTGCATAACCAACACTGTTATAGAAATGTACTTTTTATCTCTGTAATTACCTTGTATCTAAGCTTCTGCTGACTGCCTCCTTATCTCAGATCTTTTAGACAAACTTGAATTTCAGGCAATTAGTACTTCACTTGCATGAGCCCAATGTTATCTATATTAAACACATGAACTAACTCCCTCTAGCTGTGAAAAACTGTCTAATGCAAATTAGAGGTGGCATTCAAGGGCTTAGAAATTAGCATATGAGCCTACCTAGTATTACCCTTCAACTAAGAATAAAAAGAGAAAGCAAATTTGATGATAAAAGTAAATTAGAAAGTTGTTTAAATTGACATGCCCTATCTGAAACATGAAAGTTTAATTTGGACTTTACTATCCCTTTGAGCTAAAATTAGCTAATATATGTTTATTGAGAAATTATCCTTTTTTTTTTTTTAATTATGCAATTATAATTTGTGCTTTTGATAGCAGAAAATGTATATATTACAAATCAACATACTGCCCTTACTCAGTTACCTCATGATGCCACCCGATTGGCAAACTTTTCTATGTAGATTACTGCATCATCAATGTATAATGTCCACACCGTAGTATAATGTGCGCTACAGTATTCATGTCAATTAGAGCATGTCATTTCTTTACCTCAGATAACAGATTTCTGTGATTGCCTGCAGAAAATTAATGTGGGATAATGCCCAAGAGATAGCTAATTTAGTGCACAATTTCCTCTCACGTAATCGAGTCCTTTGCTTATACACCTTACATGTTTTTAAATGCACAATAGCAAGTTAATACCTAGTTTCCAAAAGCGTTAAATGCGAATGTGCTATTTTGTGTTTACGCACAAGCACTTAAACTACGAATTGTAATATGAGCACAATGAGCTTGCTACTACCACTTCCCATTGAAAGTATAGACCCTGCTATTTATTTGGACCATTCAAATGATTTGGTTATAATACATTCTAACTAATAACTTTTAATAACTAATTGTGTGTTGTTTGCACAAGGCAGAGAAATAAACAACATGGTGTGCCTTATCAGTTGCATTCTACTTCTAATCTAGGCCTTAATGTTTTAATGTATATGGTGTTTTACTATTTGCTTATTATTATTAGGACTGGTCAAAAAACAGTTGCTACAATTTTCGGTATTATGTTTCTAGTGATTTTTTTTGTTAAAGCATTTACTAAGTTAAAGGACAGTCCTGAATTTTTATTGTTTAAAAAGATAGATAATCCCTTTATTACCCATTCCCTAGTTTTGCATAACCAACACAGTTATATTAATATACTTTTTACCTCTGTGGTAACCTTGTATCTAAGCCTCTGCAGACTGCCTCCTTATTTCAGCATTTGCATTTTAGCTGAGCAGTGCTTAATCCAGGGGAGTGAGCATAATGTTATCTATATAGCACACATGAAATAGCACTTTGTAACTGAAGAACTGCACTGACACAAGAGTTGACTTAGAAATTAGCTTAGAAATGAGCATATGAGCCTACCTAGGTTTAGTTTTCAACAAAAAATACCAAGAGAACAAAGTAAATTGGAAAGTTGTTTTTTTAAATTGTAGGCCCTCTCTGGATCATGAAAGTTTATTTTTGACTAGACTGTCCCTTTAAGCATATTTATAATGACACATGGTCACTAATTTGCTTTGAAGACTGTTCTTTTCTCATAGCTAAAAAATAAGTAGTCATTAATGTTCATATGGATATATATATATATATATCTATATCTATATATATATATATATATATATATATATATATACATATTATATATACAGTATCCCACAAAAGTGAGTACACCCCTCACATTTTTGTAAATATTTAATTATATCTTTTCATGTGACAACACTGAAGAAATGACACTTTGCTACAATGTAAAGTAGTGAGTGTCCAGCCTGTTGAACAGTGTAAATTTGCTGTCCCCTCAAAATAACTCAACACACAGTCATTAATGTCTAAACTGTTGGCAACAAAAGTTAGTACACCCCTAAGTGGAAATGTCCAAATTGGGCCCAATTAGTCATTTTCCCTCCCCGGTGTCACGTGACTCGTTAATGTTACAAGGTCTCAGGTGTGAATGGGGAGCAGTTGTGTTAAATTTCATGTTATCACTCTCACACTCGCTCATACTAGTCACTGGAAGTTCAACATGGCACCTCATGACAAATAACTCTCTGAGGATCTAATAAGAAAAATTGTTGCTCTACATAAAGATGGCCTAGGCTATAAGAAGATTGCCAAGACCCTGAAACTGAGCTGCAGCACAGTGGGCAAGACCATACAGCGGTTTCACAGGACAGGTTCCACTCAGAACAGGCCTCGCCATGGTCCACCAAAGAAGTTGAGTGCACATGCTCAACGTCATATCCAGAGGTTGTCTTTGGGAAATAGACATATGAGCGCTGCCAGCATTGCTGCAGAGGTTGAAGGGGTGGGGGGGTCAGCCTGTCAGTGCTCAGACCATACGCTGCACACTGTATCAAATTGGTTTGCATGGCTGTCATCCCAGAAGGAAGCCTCTTCTAAAGATTATGCACATGAAAGCCCGCAAACAGTTTGCTGAAGACAAGCAGACTAAGGACATGGATAAATGGTATCATGTCCTGTGGTCCGATGATACCAAAATAAACTTATTTGGTTCAGATGGTGTCAAGCGTGTGTGGCGGCAACCAGGTGAGGAGTACAAAGACAAGTGTGTCTTGCCTAAAGTCAAGCATGGTGGTGGGAGTGTCATGGTCTGGGCCTGCACGAGTGCTGCCGGCACTGGGGAGCTACAGTTAATTGAGGGAACCATGAATGCGAACATGTACTGTGACATACTGAAGCAGAGTATGATCCCCCTACCTTCGGATACTGGGCCGCAGGGCAGTATTCCAACATGATAACGACCCCAAGCACACCTCCAAGAAGACCACTGCCTTGCTAAAGAAGCGGAGGGTAAAGGTGATGGACTGGCTAAGCATGTCTCCAGACTTAGGTCCCTATTGAGCATCTGTGGGGCATCCTCAAAAGGAAGGTGGGGGAGCGCAAGGTCTCTAACATCCACCAGCTCCGTGATGTCGTCATGGAGGAATAGAAGAGAACTCCAGTGGCAACCTGTGAAGCTCTGGTGAACTCCATGCCCAAGAGGGTTAAGGCAGTGCTGGAAAATAATGGTGGCTACACAAAATATTGACACTTTGGGCCCAATTTGGATATTTCCACTTAGGGGTGTACTCACTTTTGTTGCCAACGGTTTAGACATTAATGGCTGTGTGTTGAGTTATTTTGAGGGGACAGCAAATTTACACTGTTATACAGGCTGTACACTCAATACTTTACATTGTAGCAAAGTGTCATTTCTTCAGTGTTGTCACATGAAAAGATATAATAAAATATTTACAAAAATGTGACCCCCCCAGAGTGCAGAGTCAATGTATAAAACATATATAGCATGCACTGTAATTCCCCCTTCTTCACTATCTTTTTTTGCCTCTGCCTGGGGTGTTGTAAACCTCATTCCCCAAGGTTCACTTGGGGTAGATGTCAGAGGATCAGCAGGGTGCCTTACTTGAACGCCCCAAGATGGAGGCAAAAGAAATAGTGTAGATGGGGAATACAGGACATCAGGCTTTACCCACAGCCGATTGGGTAATGTCCGTTTTACCCTGGTAATCCTAGGTTTACCCAGATTTCTTACTTTACCCATACACAAGTGACATAATTTGTCATATCAAACCCAATTTTCAAAGGGGATGTTTGTATAACAGGTTTTTCTTTAATGTTTGCAGTCAATTCAGTATTAAACTAGGAAAATGTCCTATTATACCATCTGCAGTCTTTCTCAGAAGTCATTTAGCTCATGCTTTGGTTTAAATTGGAAGTTTTTCTGTAATAGGATAGGCAATGCTGAAACAAACTGTGTCACTATTTCTCAGACCAATGCAAGGTTAAAATGGCAAACCTGCAGTTAAGAGGCTTTGCATTGCTGACACTGTTAATGTACACAAAAACATTCACAGCATAAATCTTGTATCCTCAATCACGTTGGAGAAACTCATTGACTTCTTCACAGCTCAGTCTCCTTATTGATCCTATCACAGCTGCTATCGCCTGATGTAATTTAGCAAAGCTTCTTTCCCTCTGTCAAAGCTCCTTACCCTCCTAATTGATCCTGTCACAGTTCCTATCACCTGTTCCCATTTGGTTCAGCTTCTCTGGTATAGCTTTTTTACCTGCTGTACAGTCCTTATTTCCCACACAGCTCCTTATTCTCTCCCAGCACAACTATTTATAATAAATCATGCACAGTTTCTTAACCCAGTATAGCTTCTTACTCCCATATACAGCTGCTTACCCCTCAGCACTGTTCTTTAAAGGAACAAGAAACCCATTCTTTGATGATACAGATAGAGCATAACATTTTAAACAACTTTTGAATTTACGCCTATTATCAAATTTTCTTTATTCTCTTGGTATCTTTATTTGAAATGCAAGAATGTAAGTTTAGATGCCGGCCCATTTTTGGTGAACAACCTGGGTTGTCCTTGCTGATTGGTGGATAAATGTATCCACAAATACAAAAGTGTTGTCCAGAGTGCTGAACCAAGAAAAAAAAGCTTAGATGCCTTCTTTTTAAAATAAAGATAGCAAGAGAACGAAGAAAAATTGATAATAGGAATAAATAAGAAAGTTGCTTAAAATTGCATGCTCTATCTGAATCACGAAAGAAAAAAAATGGGTTCAGTGTCCCTTTAAAGAGACACTCAAGCCAAAATAAACTTTTATGGTTTAGAGAGAACATGCAGTTTTAAAACACTTTCCAATTTACTTCCAGTATTAAATTTTGCACAGTCTTTTTATATTCACACTTTATGGGGAACAAGATCCTACTGAGCATGTGCACAAGCTCACAGGGTATACGTATACTAGTCTGTGATTGGCTGATGTCTGTCACATGATACATGGGACCGGAAAATGAGAGAAAAAATAAAAATTGTCGGAAAAAATCTACTTTTTATTTGAAGTTCAGAGTTAGTGCTATTGCAATGTCATCTTATTACGTACTAGTTAATTATGTAATTCTACTGCTGCATTGAGTGGTCCTTTAATTTTCTCAGTATCTTTTGAAGGAGCAACAATGCATCCTGGTTTGTGGTATGGAGCATAGAATGCACAAAAATTTTGTTTTTCATTACTTTGCAGAAAATGCAGAAAAATAAAATAAAAAACAAATCCTCCATTCAGTGCTCTAGGTAAACATTTTATGCAAGTACAGGTGACCTTTTTGGAGGGCTTTTTTTAAGCCATTCAAATGTATAAGAAGAGCCACCATTTGAATTAGTAAAATATTTTGTGTCATATATTTGGAAATATAGGTCAAAGATGTGAAAAAGCTTTTAAAGGGACAATCTAGGCCAAAATAAACTTTTATGATTCAGATAGAGCATGTAATTTTAAACAATTTTCCAATTTACTTTTATCACCAATTTTGCTTTGTTCTCTTGGTATTCTTAGTTGAAAGCTTAACCTAGGAGGTTCATATGCTAATTTCTTAGACCTTGAAGCCCACCTCTTTCAGATTGCATTTTAACAGTTTTTCACCACTAGAGGGTGTTAGTTCACGTCTTTCATATAGATAACACTGCTCGTGCACGAGAAGTTATCTGTGAGCAGGCACTGATTGGCTAGACTGCAAGCCTGTCAAAAGAACTGAAAAAAGGGGCAGTTTGCAGAGGCTTAGATACAAGATAATCACAGAGGTTAAAAGTATATTATTATAACTGTGTTGGTTATGCAAAACTGGGAAATGGGTAATAAAGGGATTATCTATTTTTTAAAACAATAAAAATTCTGGTGTAGACTGTCCCTTTAAGGAGGTTTTTAAGTTATAACAAACCTTTACAAAAGCAAAATGCATATGACCAGTGAACATAAAATTTGATGGCTAATTGAATTATAATTGATAGTGCCTACTGCCTAATGTGCTTGAATGCAGGTTGTGTCACTCGACCAATAAAATCAATGCATGGCATGTGTTCAATTAACAGTTTAATACAATTCTAGGTAATTACATAATTACATTTTTTTATTATCTAAACACTGCAGTCATAAATGAGCATTCTAAAAATAGAACACAGAAGCACATAACAGGGGATAGACAAAGCTCCGTAGCTTTTTATACAGTATGGCATTTACCCAGGGTGCAGCATATGTGTGCCTTTTACAGAAGTGAACTTTCCTGCAGTATTTTATTTTGTTTCCATTCCTCTACATAAAAGGATATTCTGGTGTACCTATTTAAAGTGCCAGTAATTGTTCTTTAAACTTTTTTTAGCATTCAATTCATTGCTATAAATAATATACAAGTAATTATTAATTATTACTGAAATGTGAATTTTTATATATATAAATTTAACCTTCAAAGGGCCAGATTATGAGTGGAGCGCAGGTATTAGAGGTGAGGCGCAATGCGAACACATCCTCATGTTCGCATTGCAGGAAAGCTTTGCGCTCACAAGAGCGCACTTTCATAGGCTCCAATGGTCAAATGTAAATATATATATGTATATGAATATATACATATATATTTATGTTTTAATATGTGTATATACATATATTAACATATAAATATACAGTCATGGCCAAAAGTATTGGCACCCCTGCTTTTCTGTCAGTTAATGCACCACTTTGCCCAGAAAATTGTTGTGATTACAAATGTTTAGGCATTTTCATGTTTATTTCTTTTGTTTGTATATGACACAAAAAAAGTGGAGGGAAAAAAAAGCCAAATCTGACACATTCCCCGCAAAACTCCAAAAATGGACCAGACGAAATTATTGGCATCCTCAATTTAATATTTGGTAGCACACCCCTTGGAAAAAATAACTGAAATCAATCGCTTCCTGTAACCATCAATGAGTTTCTTACACCTCTCTACTGGAATTTTGGACTAATCTTCTTTCAACAATTGCTCCAGGTCTCTCAGATTGGATGGGTTCCTTTTCCTAACAATTGCAACAATTTTCTAGGCGAAGTGGTGCATTATATGACAGAAATGCAGGGGTGCCGATATTTTTGGCCATGATTGTATATGTATATAAGCGTAACACAGTCCCCATAGACCGCAATGCACCCCACATCCCCTCACTTTAACCCTTAAAAAAATTTTGTGCAGTTAATTTCCAAAACATCAAAGATGCTTATTTTTTTTTTTAATTTTAAGAAACCTCACACTTAAGTTTGGGGGCAATTGGGGGACATTTTTCAAATGAACCAGAGATCTGATGTTTGGTTAATTTTCGGAGCGCTAATTGCTACCGTGAGCTGGCGGTAGCATTAACCAGCCACTTGTAATATCTGGTTATATATCATGCGCCCATTTACGGGTGTGCAATAAATTAGTTCTCCACTTGTAATCTAGCCCTACAATTGCCCCGCAGCTTTTGGCACTGGTTACTGTTTTTGTTTTTTTAATGGACAGTGAGCAGTTTTGCTTCATAGAAGGAAAATTACCACCATAAATACTTGTTCCGCCCTTTTCAGCTCTATCTGTGTAAGCATGCAGCTAGGGGAAAATGAGCTCATCTTTGGATTGTCAGAAACACTCACTGTTATATTACATTTAAAAGAAGCATCCAGAGGCTGGTGCTGCAGGGCAGTTTTAAAGGTTAATTATTTTATATAAAAAACACATTTCAGTAATAATGAAAGAACCATTAAATACAGCGTATTTGCATAATCAACAAATGCATAATTAAAAGACAATTTAGAAGTCTGAATTTTAAATGAGTAGTAGATTTCTTTTCTGACAAATTTCTTCCCCCACCTGCAGTCATCAGCCAATCACAAAATGCTTATACATACATACTGAAAATTGTTGCACATGCTCATTAGGAGATAGTACGTCAAAAAGTGTGCATAGAAAAATATGAATATTTTCGACAATGGAAGTGAATTGGAAAGGTTTTGGAATAATGAAAGTTTAAGTTTAAAAGAGTAATTGTACATTTTTTTAATGATTTAAATGATGTAAATTTTAAAATTACATTGACAATCCCATGTCCACAAGTTGCATAGGTTAAAACTGATTTGAGCTATTATTATTTTTATTTTTTTATTAAACCAGCATACACTCTTGAAACAAGCCAAAGTACGATTTTAAGAGGGAAAGGTTTGCGCTGTGGAAGGAATCTGTTGGCGCTCTACAAATAACCGATAATAATAATAATAATAATAATACAAAGTCATTATTTTAAAAAAATCATAAAGTCTTGTGGCTTACAAAACATAAACCTACCAACTGGACTTTATAATTTTTAACTACACCTTATAAAAATGCATGTGTAAGGATTTTGTGTAAATATAGAGCAATAAGGTTTGATCTCCCTGCAATCTCAAATCATTTATTTGGGTTATGGTTTCAATTAGCAGATATAGCAATGTCATATACAAAAATAAAGGAGCAATTTTCCATAAATTTAAAAATCTGTAATTGGCATAACAAATTGTAAACACATTAAGCAACCCAATTTTACAGCATTTGGTTATGAACAAAAGCAATGTTCTAAAGTCCTGAAATAATGTGAAGATAAAAAAAAGAGTCAGAGCTGTCACACTAACTTTACCAGCGCTTTTCACTTACGTCCCTTGTAAGCATTTAATATTGCAAATGTTTTCTTGTGCGATGCTGTTCCCTGTGTGTGTGAAGAGGGACTTGTCAATCATCACAAGCGAGCTTGTTTGGGGTGTTTGAACTTTGCTACCTCTGAGGTGGTGGAGAGGTTAAGAAGCGGCAGTCTAATGACCGCTGAATCTTAAAGGGACAGTCAACACCAGAATTTTTGTTGTTTAAACCTTTGAGTGCTAAGTACTTTCCCACCTGGGTGCTAAGCTGAATTTGAGGGATTTTAATTTTTTTAAATATATATTTTTTTAACTTTTTTTTTTTTTCTCAGATTCCCAAGAATTATACAGTTGGAAAGGTTAGGTGGGTCTTGGGGGTCTGTAGCTGCCTAGATGCCTGAGATACAGGCTTTTAAGCAGCATGCCCCATTTCCCTATACTGTCTATTGTATTTTTTAAATAAAGTTGCGCGGTGACAACATCACATCATTGCGCGTAACGTCACTGCACGAAACGTGAAGCCCCGGCGATGCCTGTCACTATGCATGCCAGATCTCTGGGGTAGGAGCGGGTGGGAGCCCCCAGATCTCCCTCAAGTTGGGAGAGTGCTAGCGATGGCTCTGAGCCGTCGTTAGCACCTGACTGAGACAATTTGTGACAGCTCAGAGCCGTCATTAGCACTCAAGGGGTTAAAAAGATAGATAATCCCTTTATTACGCATTCCCCAGTTTTGCATAATCAACACAGTTATAATAATACACGTTTTACCTCTGTAATTACCTTGTATCTATGCCTCTGTAAATTGCCCCCGTATTTCAGTTCTTTTGACCGACTTGCATTTTAGCCAATCAGTGCTGACTCCTAGGTAACTTCACATGCGTCAGATCAATATTATCTATATCATACACATGAACTAACGTCCTCTAGTGGTGAAAAACTGTAAAAATGCATTCAGATTAGAGGCGGCTTTAAAGGTCTATGAAATTAGCATATGAGCCTACCTAGGTTTAGCTTTCAACTAAGAATACCAAGAGAACAAAGCAAAATTGGTGCTAAAAGTAAATTGGAAAGTTGCATGCCCCATTTGAATCATGAAAATTTATTTTGGACTTGACTGTCCCTTAACTTGCGGCAAGCAGGCTTGCATGAGTGAGCCTGCCCCACAAGGACTCCAAAGCAACTACTGCTGCTTGATATATAGGGCCCTTTATGTTATTATAACTCAAATACAATGGTTAACTATGGACTGTACAGGAGTTTCTACAATGCGCTCGACATTGACAGTATAGAGAGTGTTGGTTACGGCAAGCTTGCACAAACAAGGTTAAAGGGACACTGAACCCAAATTTTTTCTTTTGTGATTCAGATAGAGCATGAAATTTTAAGCAACTTTCTAATTTACTCCTATTATCAAATTTTCTTCATTCTCTTGGTATCTTTATTTGAAATGCAAGAATGTAAGTTTAGATGTCGGCCCATTTTTGTGAACAACCTAGGTTGTTCTTGCTGATTGGTGGATAAATTCATCCACCAATAAAAAAGTGCTGTCCAGAGTTATGAACCAAAAAAAAAGCTTAGATGCCTTCTTTTTCAAATAAAGATAGCAAGAGAAGGAAGAAAAATTGATAATAGGAGTAAATTAGAAAGTTGCCTAAAATTGCATGCTCTATCTGAATCACAAAAGAAAAAAAATTGGATTCAGTTTACCTTTATGATTTATTTTTTATTTTTTTTAATACTTATGCTGTAGTTGTAATAAAGGTTCTAGTGGTAAAAATGTTGCAGCCTTGTTATCGCATTTGCTCTTGTTATGGTAAACATTACAATCCACCTGTAATATAGGCCTTTGTTTTTTCACTTTTATTAGGCTGACCATATTGCTGCTTTAAAAAGGGACACATATGAAAAATACACATGTCAGGGCTGTTTAAATAAATGTTTTCAATAATGTTCTGTTATAAGAACCCTGACATATGTATTTTTCATATGAGTCCCTTTTTAAAGCGGCAATATGGTCTGCCTAACTTTTATGTACAAAGTAAAAATAAGCTCAAACTACCTCCATTAGATCAGAAGTTAGAAAATATATTTGGAAACAATTGTTCATGAGTGTTACCTACTTTATCCCACTTAATGATAAAACAATTAAAATGACTCAAGAAATATTACTCATTTAAGTTTTCCAAAGAGACAAGTTAAGCTTTCGACATGATAATTGTAATTATTATGTGTTAATTTGAAAGATAATGCACTAATTATATATAAAAATCAGATTGATTTTGTCATCTTTCTCACTAATATTATAAGCTTAACTCATAAAAACTCGTAAAAACCTTTAATAGTGTGTATGCTTCAAATGTTCCCTTGATATTTGATAAGTATTATATACTTTTAAATAGATCTGGGGAAAGTGTTTTTGAGTTAAAGCGTATTAAATATTATTTTTGTGACCTGTCTCAGCTACATATCAAATACTTTATGTGTGTGTGTATATATACAGTATATATATATATATATATATATATATATACATACATACATACATATACAGTATATACACACTCACCGGCTACTTTATTAGGTACACATCGAGCAGCTTGCAAAGGAACAAGATCTTCCTGTCTATAAATCAGTCCAGATTGGAATGCATAGAAAAAACTGTTTGCAGAAAAATGCAAGTAAATTCTGTGTTGTGTGAATATTGTATTAGGTTTATAATGCTGTTTAGCAAATGTTTTTGTTCTTTAACTTAGTTTAATTATATATTCTGCGTTGTGTGATTATTTTATTAGGTTTATAATGCTATTTAGCATTTAAAGTCTTCATTTCAAAGCTTTAAAAATAATGTATTAGGTGTTACTTATGACAATTTTGAGAGGGGCCTGGAACCTAACTCCCTCACTTCCCATTGACTTACATTACAAACTGGGTTTCAATTTATAACGGTTTTGATTTACAACCATTCCTTCTGGAACCTAACCCCGGCGTAAACTGAGGGCTACCTGTATATACACACATACATATATATATATATATATATATATATATTTGACTCAAATTTTGTTTATAGCTGATACTATTCAAATTAATTCTTAATCCACCCCCTTATGAAAGTTCCCATCTGCAGTTTTTTTATCGAGCATATTGAGGCATTTTTAAAATTAATGTCTTAAAAGAAAAACATATCATTTTACATTTTTAAATCTGTTCTCTGCCTTATTATCTTTTCATAGTCAAGTCACCTTCAGACAATATTGATTTACACAAAATAGCCATCATTTCAACAACACTTCATAAATATAATAATTCTGATCGCTTAACATGATTTTTCATCTATAAGCAACCTGTACATTTTGTAATTTTTTTTTATAGGCAATTGTTGTTTTTTATCAAGACAATTGTTTTACTCGTAATTAATGTAATTGCAAGCTCTTTTTTCTAACACTTCTTCCTCCCCCATCAAATCCTTAACCAATATTCAAATCTTACAACCAAACCTAATTTAGTCAGAAAATAAAGCCTATTTTGTTCCACTATACATAATATAATAAACACACTCTGTTATTTAATAAAAATGATTAATGTTTCATTTGTAATTGGGTCTACTGGGATAGCATGCGTTTAATTATTACATTAGTTCTGTAGAATTATATGGCACTAAAAATTTGCCCACTTTTTGTTTTTATATATTGTCTGTTTTCATTGTGTATGACAGAATAGCACTATATTTAAAAAAAAAATGCCTGAAATAAGTTTATGTCAAAACTGTTTCAATTTAAAGTGAAACTAACAGTAAGTATGTTTTTCTATGCAACTAAGCCTAGGATTCTATTGCTTACTCGTTGATATGGACAACTCCCACAGGGAAAAAAAGTTGGTCTTATTCAGTACAGGAACATCAATTTAAAAAAAATTTATGTTTACCTGATAAATTTATTTCTCTTGTGGTGTATCCAGTCCACGGATTCATCCATTACTTGTGGGATATTCTCCTTCCCAACAGGAAGCTGCAAGAGGATAGCTGCAAGAGGATCACCCACAGCAGAGCTGTCTATATAGCTCCTCCCCTAACTGCCACCTCCCAGTCATTCGACCGAAGACAAGCAAGAGAAAGGAGAAACTATAGGGTACGGATTCATCCATTACTTGTGGGATACCAATACCAAAGCTGTAGGACACGGATGAAGGGAGGGACAATGCAGGCGCTTAAATGGAAGGCACCACTGCCTGTAAGACCTTTCTCCCAAAAATAGCCTCCGAAGAAGCAAAAGTATCAAATTTATAGAATTTAGAAAAAGTATGAAGCGAAGACCAAGTCGCCGCCTTACAAATCTGTTCAACAGAAGCCTCATTTTTAAAGGCCCATGTGGAAGCCACCCCTCTAGTGGAATGAGCTGTAATTCTTACAGGAGGCTGCTGGCCAGCAGTCTCATAAGATAAGCGGATTATATACAAAAAGAAAGAGAAGTTGCTGAAGCCTTTTGGCCTTTTTCTCTGTCCAGAGTAGACAACAAACAATGCAGATGTTTGACGAAAATCTTTAGTAGCTTGTAAATAAAACTTTAAAGCACGAACCACGTCAAGATTGTGTAATAGACGTTCCTTCTTTGTAGAAGGATTAGGACACAGTGACGGAACAACAATCTCTTGATTGATATTCTTATTGGATACCACCTTAGGAAGAAACCCAGGTTTGGTACGCAAAACTACCTTATCTGCATGGAAGTTCAGATAAGGGGAATCACACTGCAAGGCAGATAACTCTGAAACTCTTCGAGCCGAAGAGATAGCTACCAAGAACAGAACTTTCCAAGATAAAAGCTTGATATCTATGGAATGCAGAGGTTCAAACGGAACCCCTTGAAGAACTTTAAGAACTAAATTTAAACTCCATGGCGGAGCAACAGGTGTAAACACAGGCTTGATTCTAACTAAAGCCTGACAAAACGCCTGAACGTCTGGAACATCCGCCAGACGCTTGTGCAAAAGAATAGACAGAGCAGAAATCTGTCCCTTTCAGGAACTAGCTGACAATCCCTTCTCCAATCCTTCTTGGAGAAAAGACAATATCCTGGGAATCCTGACTTTACTCCATGAGTAACCCTTGGATTCATACCATTGAAGATATTTACACCATATCTTATGATAGATTTTCCTGGTGACAGGCTTTCGAGCCTGAATTAAGGTATCAATGACCGACTCTGAAAAAACACGTTTTGACAAAATCAAGTGTTCAATCTCCAAGCAGTCAGACGCAGAGAAATTAGATTTGGATGTTTGAAGGGACCTTGAAGTAGAAGGTCCTGCCTCAGCGGCAGAGTCCAAGGTGGAAAGGATGACATGTCCACCAGATCTGCATACCAAGTCCTGCATGGCCATGCAAGAGCTATCAAAATCACCAAAGCTCTCTCCTGCTTGATCTTGGCAATCAGACGAGGGAGCAGAGGAAACGGTGGAAACACATAAGCCAGGTTGAAAGACCAGGGCGCTGCTAAAGCATCTATCAGCGCTGCCTTGGGATCCCTGGAACTGAACCCGTAACAAGGAAGCTTGGCGTTCTGACGAGATGCCATGAGATCCAGTTCTGGTTTGCCCCAAAGTTGAATCAACTGTGCAAACACCTCCGGATGGAGTTCCCACTCCCCCGGATGAAAAGTCTGTCGACTTAGAAAATCCGCCTCCCAGTTCTCTACTCCTGGGATATGAATAGCTGATAGATGGCAAGAGTGAACCTCTGCCCATAGAATTATTTTTGAAACCTCCAATATTGCTAGGGAACTCCTTGTTCCCCCTTGATGATTGATGTAAGCTACAGTCGTGATGTTGTCCAACTGAAATCTGATGAACCTGACCGCAGCTAGCTGAGGCCAAGCCTGAAGAGCATTGAATATCGCTCTTAGATCCAGAATGTTTATTGGAAGGAGTGTCTCCTCCTGAGTCCACAAGCCCTGAGCCTTCAGGGAGTTCCAGACTGCTCCCCAGCCCAGAAGGCTGGCATCTGTTGTCACTATTGTCCAATCTGGCCTGCGGAAGGTCATACCCTTGGACAGATGGACTCGAGACAACCACCAGAGAAGAGAATCCCTGGTCTCTTGATCCAGATTTAGTAGAGGGGACAAATCTGTGTAATCCCCATTCCACCGACTGAGCATGCAGAGTTGCAGCGGTCTGAGATGTAGGCGGGCAAACAGCACTATGTCCATTGCCGCTACCATTAAGCCGATAACTTCCATACACTGAGCCACTGAAAGGCGAGTAGTAGAATAAAGAACACAGCAGGAATTTAGAAGTTTTGACAACCTGGCCTCTGTCAGGTAAATCTTCATTTCTACAGAATCTATCAGAGTTCCTAGGAAGGAAACTCTTGTGAGAGGGGATAGAGAACTTTTTTCTTCGTTCACTTTCCACCCATGCGACCTTAGAAATGCCAGAACAATGTCCGTGTGAGACCTGGCGACTTGAAAAGTCAACGCCTGTATCAGAATGTCGTCTGAGTAAGGGGCTACTGCTATAGCCTGCGGCCTTAGGACCGCTAGAAGGGACCCTAGAACCTTTGTAAAGATTCTTGGTGCCGTGGCCAACCCGAAGGGAAGAGCCACAAACTGGTAGTGCCTGTATTGACCCTCCTGGATCATAGGAAGGATGGTTCGAATAGTCTCCATCTTGAAGGATGGGACTCTGAGAAATTTGTTTAAGATCTTGAGATCTAAGATTGGTCTGAATGTTCCCTCTTTCTTGGGAACAACAAACAGATTTGAATAAAAGCCCTGTCCCTGTTCCTCCTGCGGAACTGGGTGGATCACTCCCATAACTAGGAGGTCTTGAACACAATGTAAGAATGCTTCTCTCTTTATCTGGTTTGCAGATAAAAGTGAGAGATGACATCTCCTTTTTGGGGGAGAGGTTTTGAATTCCAGAAGATAACCCTTGGACACAATTTACAATGCCCAGGGATCCTGGACATCTCTTGCCCAAGCCTGGGCGAAGAGAGAGAGTCTGCCCCCTACTAGATCCGTTTCCGGATCGGGGGCTGCTCCTTCATGCTGTCTTAGAAGCAGCAGCAGGCTTCTTGGCCTGTTTCCCCTTGTTCCAAGCCTGGTTAGGTCTCCAGACCGGCTTAGACTGGGCAAAAGTTCCCTCTTGTTTTGTGTTAGAGGAAGTTGAAGCTGCGCCACTCTTGAAGTTTCGAAAGGGCCAAAAACTAGACTGTTTGGTCCTTAATTTGTTGGACCTGTCTTGAGGAAGGGCGTGACCTTTTCCTCCAGTGATGTCAGAAATGATCTCCATCAGTCCAGGCCTGAATAGGATCTGTCCTTTGAAGGGAATGTTGAGAAGTTTAGACTTTGAAGTCACGTCAGCTGACCAGGATTTAAGCCATAGCGCCCTACGCGCCTGAATAGCAAAACCTGAATTTTTAGACGTTAGCTTGGTTAAATGAACAACGGCGTCAGAAACAAATGAATTGGCTAGCTTAAGGGCCCTAAGCTTGTCAATAATATCTTCCAACGGGGTTTCAACCTGTAGAGCCCCCTCTAGTGACTCAAACCAGAAAGTCGCCGCAGCAGTGACTGGGGCAATGCATGCAAGAGGCTGGAGAATAAAACCTTGTTGAATAAAAATTTTCTTAAGGTAACCCTCTAATTTTTTATCCATTGGATTTAGAAAAGTACAACTGTCCTCGACAGGGATAGTGGTATGCTTAGCTAGAGTAGAAACTGCTCCCTCCACCTTAGGGACCGTCTGCCATAAGTCCCGTGTAGCGGCGTCTATAGGAAAAATCTTTTTAAAAACAGGAGGGGGAGAGAATGGTACACCTGGTCTATCCCATTCCTTAGTAATAATTTCAGAAAAACTTTTAGGGATTGGAAAAACATCAGTGTAAGTAGGTACTGCATAGTATTTATCCAATCTACATAATTTCTCTGGGACTACAATAGTGTCACAGTCGTCCAGAGTTTCTAAAACCTCCCTGAGCAATACGCGGAGGTGTTCAAGCTTAAATTTAAATGTAGACATATCAGAATCAGATTGAAGTATCTTCCCTGAATCAGAAAAGACACCCTCAGATTGAAGCTCCCCTGCTTCAGCTTCATTATATTGTGAGGGTGTATCAGAGATAGCTACTAAAGCGTCAGAGAGCTCTGTATTTATTCTAGTCCCAGAGCTGTCTCGCTTTCCTTGCAATCCTGGCAGTTTAGATAATACCTCTGTAAGGGTATGATTCATAACTGCCATGTCTTGCAAGGTATACGCAATGGGCGCGCTAGATGTACTTGGCGTCCCCTGAGCGGGATTTATAGGATCTGACACGTGGGGAGAGTTCGACGGCATAACTTCCTCCTTGTCAATTTCTTCTGATGATACATTTTTTAAAGCCAGAATATGGTCTTTGTAATCTATAGTAAAATCAGTGCATTTGGTACACATTCTAAGAGGGGGTTCCACAATGGCTTCTAAACATAATGAACAATGAGTTTCCTCTATGTCAGACATGTTTAAACAGACTAGTAATGAGACCAGCAAGCTTGGAAAACACTTTAATAACTGTGAACAAGCAAAAAATAAAAATGGTACTTTGCCTTTAAGAGAAAAAAACAATCACAGAAACTGCAAAACAGTGAAAAAAGCAGTAAATCTTACGAAATGTTTACAGTGTGTATAATAGGCTGAGAGAGCATTGCACCCACTTGCAAATGGATGATTAACCCCTTAGTTTCAAAACCGGATCAAAAAAACGATATAAACATTTTTAAACAGTCACAACAAACTGCCACAGCTCTACTGTGGCCCTACCTGCCCATACGACTTTGGAAGGCACAAAAACCCCTTAGAGAGGTCCTATATGTTCAGGGGACTCCTTCAGGGAAGCTGGATGTCTCAAGCTGCAAAAACTAATGTAAAATAGGCCCCTCCGAACCTGTACTCACAGTGAGAGGGCCTTAAAAAACTATCCCTAGGCAAAATCTAGTCAGCCATGTGGAAAAACTGGGCCCCAGAATAAAGTTTTATCACCAATATGAAATAAACGTTTATACACCTCAAGCAAACGTTATATCTATTCAGTAATGTGAGTAAATAATAAAAATATTACCCTTTACAGCAAGCATGATACCAGTCGTTATTAAATCACTGTAATCAGGCTTACCTTAAATAAATCCGGTATTGTCAGCATTTTTTTCTAGCTTATCATTTCTCTAGAAAAATTTAAAACTGCACATACCTCAGAGCAGGAGACCCGGCACGCTATTCCCCCAGCTGAAGTTACCCATCTCTTCAGTTATGTGTGAGAACAGCAATGGATCTTAGTTACAACCTGCTAAGATCATCAAAGACCACAGGCAGACTCTTCTTCAAGTTTCTGCCTGAGGCTAAAATAGTACAACTCCGGTAACATTTGAAAATAAACTTTTGATTGAAGATAAACTACATTAATGCACCACATCTCTCTAGCTGCTTCCCTTGTCGAGAGCTGCAAGAGAATGACTGGGAGGTGGCAGTTAGGGGAGGAGCTATATAGACAGCTCTGCTGTGGGTGATCCTCTTGCAGCTTCCTGTTGGGAAGGAGAATATTCCACAAGTAATGGATGAATCCGTGGACTGGATACACCTTACAAGAGAAAACAAAGAGTAGTTATACATTTTAAAACACTCTATAAGATGGAACTGAGGAAAAAATGAGTATAATGTCCCTTTAACCTCCTCTGCAATTTAAATTTGTGGAAATACAATATAGTACATTTATCAATTGGTGATAGTGCCATAGTAAAGATGGTGAACTTGGTTAAAAAAAGTTATTTAATCCATAAGTGAATTTGGCCTAAGGACACCTACAATTTTTCTAGTGGTTAGACCATTATACTATTATGTCAAGAAAAAGTCTTGTATAGTTTAAGACATTGCGGATTGAGTTCTAAAGTTGCCTTTTTTGATTAATAAGATGACGTTTTAGAGACAGACTTAATATGTAGCTATTTTCTTTTTTAAACGTTATAGTTAGCCAACCCTTGGCATGAAAAATCTTACAGGAAAACTACTTTACAATATAATTCTGGATTTTTCCTAGGTGAGGAAATTGTTTTTTCCTAGTTCCTATAATGAGCTAAGGCTTTCATTTAGGATATGTTTTAACACTAAGGGCCAGATTTCGAGTGGCGCGTTAACTGTTTTGCGTGAGTGATATCATGTTTATCAAGGCTGTTTTCACGCGTTGGAAGGAGCGCTTGTATTACAAGTTGAAAGTAAATGCAAACGTATAAGCTCAGTCACGATTTACGCTAGAATGATTACCGCATCCTCAGAGCTTTGGTTAACTGCTATTCAAGTAAAAAAAGTGTCACAAAACACATACAAAATACATTTAAATGTACAGTTACATTCATATTAACACTATCCAATAAAAATAATTAAAAAGTTATAACGGCTCAAAGATATGAGATCTGCAAAGAATGTTAACATAGAGATGCATCCATACATATACACACGTCTAAATATCTATATATGTGTATATATAAATCTGTTTATAGGTATATATTTGTAATTATAGACATATATACACATATAAACACATAAATACATATGTACACATAAATAGACATATATATAAATGAATTGCAACCCTTTGCAGTCAAGTAGATGAAAACATGTTAATGCATATTTATGCAATATTTATTTTTAATAAAGTGTTAAACTCTGTTACTGTAAGTATTTCACATTCCAGTGTTCTGCACATAGGGGAATATGTTCTATGTATTTTTAAATAGATATTCCTATATTTATCTATACCTATATATAATTATCTATCGGCTAAATTACGAGTTTTGCATTATGAGCGGCTTGGTACTAACTTGCAAGTTATTGTCACCGCTCACCTCCCCATAGTGCTGCTATTACAGGTTTGCAAAAACCCAGAGTTAGCAGGCAATATGGCAGCGTTAAGCTCCATACCGCACCCAAATACCAGCGCTGCTTTGAGCTGGTTTTATGTGCTCATGCACGATTTCCCCATAGACATCAATGGGGAGAGCCGGCTAAAAAAAAAGCCTAACACCTGCAATAAAGGAGCATAAAGCTCTGTAACGCAGCCCCATTGATTCCTATGGGGAAAGAAAATTTATGTTTACACCTAACACCCTAACATAAACCCCGAGTCTAAACACCCCTAATCTGCCACCCCCGACATCCCAGACACCTACATTATACTTATTAACCCCTAATCTGCCGCACCCGACATCGCCGCCATCTACTTACACTTATTAACCCCCAATCTGCTGCCCCAACGTCGCTGCCACTATACTAAAGTTATTAACCCCTAAACCTAAACCTAAGTCTAACCCTAACACCCACTAACTTTAATATAATTAAAATAAATCTTAATAAAAATTACTATCATTAACTAAATTCCTATTTAAAACTAAATACTTACCTATAAAATAAACCCTAAGCTTGCTACAATATTACTAATAGTTACATTGTAGCTAGCTTAGGTTTTATTTTTATTTCACAGGCAAGTTTGTATTTATTTTAACTAGGTAGATTAGTTAGTAAATAGTTATTAACTATTTACTAGCTACCTAGTTAAAATAAATACAAATTTAACTTAAAATAAAACCTAATCTGTCTCACACTAACACCTAACCTTACACTACAATTAAATAAATTACATTAATTAAATACAATTAACTAAATTACAAAAACAAACAAACACTAAATTACACAAAATAAAAAGAAATTATCAAATATTTAAACTAATTACACCTAATCTAATAGTCCTATCAAAATAAAAAAGCCCACCCAAAATAAAAAAAACCCTAGCCTAAACTAAACTGCCAATAGCCCTTAAAAGGTCCGTTTGCAGGGCATTGTCCCAAAGAAATCAGCTCTTTTACCTGTAAAAAAAATACAAACAACCCCCCAACAGTAGAAACCACCACCCACACAACCAAATCCCCTAAATAAAATCTTATCTAATAAAACCTAAGCTCCCCATTGCCCTGAAAAGGGCATTTGGATGGGCATTGCCCTTAAAAGGGCATTTAGCTCTTTTTCAGCCAAAACCCTAAGCTAAAAATAAAACCCACCCAATAAACCCTTAATAAACCCTTAAAAAAACCTAACAGTAACCCTGAAGATCCACTTACAGTTTTTGAAGACCGGACATCCATCCTCAACGAAGCCGGGAGAAGTCTTCATCCAAGCGGCAAGAAGTCCTTAACAAAAGAACAGTTAGTACGGCTGCACCAGATGAACTGACGAAAAGAACTTCAAAATGTGGTAAAAAGGATTTATTGGGCAAAAGTATAAAACCAAAAATATACTGACATAGTCACCATCAAGTGAAAAGTAACTCACTCCCGGACCGGAGTGAGTAGAAAGTAGCAAAAAAGAAACAGTATACGCGTTTCATGCGGGACTACCGCACTTGATCACTACATATCTGAACATCTCAGGGACATTGATGACCCTGATGTGTTCACATCGGTAGCTTCGCATTTTAAATTTGAACATAATGGGGATTCCTCATTGGCTCTTTTTCAAGCTATTGATCATGTACCCTGGACAAAAAGAGGTGGTGATAGGGATTATGCCCTATGTAAGAAAGAAGTGAAGTGGATCTTTTATCTACAAACTAGATCACCAGAGGGATTAAATATTGAAGCAGATGTGAATTTATTTGTTTAAATTGGTTTTAATTTAAATTAATTTAAATCATGTTAGCTTTCAAGTACCTGCTATTTATTGTCCCTGCTTTCACATAAATGCTTGTGTGGTTTTCACTCTTGCATTTATGTGACTAGCTAATAATATCCTCTTTAAAATAATATTGTGTTTAAAATGGTGTTTAAATCTGTGTTTAGAATGTTTATCACATTTCTGCTATTAAGGTATAGCTTATTCAATTTTGTGTGTCAGGTCTTAGTAATAGCCACTTAAGAGTTAACAGGAAGCTGTACTAATTAGATTGCTTGAGGCTATTTAAGATTAGCATTAGGATATGTTAGATATGTAGTGATCAAGTGCGGTAG
Organism: Bombina bombina; assembly: GCF_027579735.1. Classification (NCBI taxonomy): domain Eukaryota; kingdom Metazoa; phylum Chordata; class Amphibia; order Anura; family Bombinatoridae; genus Bombina; species Bombina bombina. Next base: position 767,110,742 of record NC_069502.1, read on the forward strand.
TCCCGCACGAAACGCGTATACTGTTTCTTTTTTGCTACTTTCTACTCACTCCGGTCCGGGAGTGAGTTACTTTTCACTTGATGGTGACTATGTCAGTATATTTTTGGTTTTATACTTTTGCCCAATAAATCCTTTTTACCACATTTTGAAGTTCTTTTAGTCAGTTCATCTGGTGCAGCCGTACTAACTGTTCTTGTGTTGGCTGCTGCTTGTCGGACGTCTTGGGCAGAGACTCCTCCTGTATGGCTCCTGGATTCTGACGTCAGCGGTGAAGGGGGGGGGGCATGAGTGTGTACACGCCGAAGAAACGCTGAAACAACGCTGTGTGGCATTGTCTGCAAGAAGACGGGTAAGCACTGCTTCTTTATTGTGTTGATAAAGTCCTTAACAAAGCCAGGAGAAGTCTTCATCCAAGCGGCAAGAAGTTGTCATCCAGACGACATCTTCTATCTTCATCCTTCCGACGGGGAGCGGCTCCATCTTCAAGACATCCGGCGCAGAGCATCCTCTTCTTTTGATGGCTACTGAAGAATGAAGGTTCCTTTAAGGGACGTCATCCAAGATGGCGTCCCTTGAATTCCGATTGGCTGATAGAATTCTATCAGCCAATCGGAATTAAAGTTGAAAACATCCTATTGGCTGATGCAACTGTTGGGGGGTTGTTTGTATTTTTTTTTACAGGTAAAAGAGCCGATTTCTTTGGGGCAATGCCCCGCAAAAGGCCCTTTTAAGGGCTATTGGCAGTTTAGTTTAGGCTAGGGTTTTTTTTATTTTGGACAGGCTTTTTTATTTTGATAGGGCTATTAGATTAGGTGTAATTAGTTTAAATATTTGATAATTTCTTTTTTATTTTGTGTAATTTAGTGTTGTTGTTTTTTTGTAATTTAGTTAATTATATTTAATTAATGTAACTTATTTAATTGTAGTGTAAGGTTAGGTGTTAGTGTAAGGCAGGTTAGGTTTTATTTTGCAGGTAAATTTGTATTTATTTTAGCTAGGTAGTTAGTAAATAGTTAATATAGTTAAAATAAATACAAACTTACCTGTGAAATAAAAATAAAACCTAAGATAGATACAATGTAACTATTAGTTATATTGTAGCTAGTTTAAGATTTATTTTACAGCTAAGTATTTATTTATTTTTAAATAGGAATACTTTAGGTAGTAATTGTAATTTTTATTTGGAATAATTTAAGGTTAAAGTTAGTGGGTGTTATGGTTAGGGTTAGACTTAGGTTTAGGGGTTAATAACTTTAGTATAGTGGGGCGATTTTGGGGGCAGCAGATTAGGGGTTAATAACAGTAATGTAGGTTGCGGCGATGTTAGGGACAGCAGATTAGGGGTTAATAATATTTAACTAGTGTTTATGATGCTGGAAGGAAAAAGGGCCCAATGACACTACTGTTGAGTAACAGGGAATATATTTACTGAAAATAACTAAGAGGAGGTAATCTTTGTATCCTCCTCATAGGTTTGAATCTAAATAATAGATACTTGGTGTTGTGTACTAATCAACATTTAGAAACAAAAGGAGATGTGAGTCTCCAGGGGTTGTACACGTGGATAGCACTCTAATTCCCAAATTGTGATAATAATAGATTGAGTTACAAGTGGCAGATGCACTAGGTAAAGTACATGGTATTTCACAATATACCATAAGCATTTCTAATTAAGGTGGATAAACCAAACCACTAATTCTCTGTATTCATTTTGACAATTCTCTGAGTTTCACCATATGAATGAATAGATATTAGTCTAGGTTAGGGTTAGGGTTAGACTTAGGTTTAGGGGTTAATAACTTTAGTATAGTGGGGCGATTTTGGGGGCAGCAGATTAGGGGTTAATAACAGTAATGTAGGTTGCGGCGATGTTAGGGACAGCAGATTAGGGGTTAATAATATTTAACTAGTGTTTATGATGCTGGAAGGAAAAAGGGCCCAATGACACTACTGTTGAGTAACAGGGAATATATTTACTGAAAATAACTAAGAGGAGGTAATCTTTGTATCCTCCTCATAGGTTTGTATCTAAATAATAGATACTTGGTGTTGTGTACTAATCAACATTTAGAAACAAAAGGAGATGTGAGTCTCCAGGGGTTGTACACGTGGATAGCACTCTAATTCCCAAATTGTGATAATAATAGATTGAGTTACAAGTGGCAGATGCACTAGGTAAAGTACATGGTATTTCACAATATACCATAAGCATTTCTAATTAAGGTGGATAAACCAAAACACTAATTCTCTGTATTCATTTTGACAATTCTCTGAGTTTCACCATATGAATGAATAGATATTAGTCTAAAGACTTTGGAATAACTGTGGACCCTAGATTTATATTATCACAGACTAACCTAGTATTTCAACTAAGAGTGTTTATCTGTCAGAAATTCTACTTTAAGATGACTACCTGTAGCTTTGATTTAAGTTATAACAATTCCTGTGTTTTTAATTGTTTTGTCTTTCCATTCATTTTAAAGTCCTAATAAAAGTTATATTTTAATTTACCTAGTGCATCTGCCACTTGTAACTCAATCTATTATTATCACAATTTGGGAATTAGAGTGCTATCCACGTGTACAACCCCTGGAGACTCACATCTCCTTTTGTTTCTAAATTTATGATGCGGGAGTACGGCGGTTTAGGGGTTAATATGTTTATTATAGTTGCGACGATGTCGGGAGCGGCAGATTAGGGGTTAATAATTTTATTTTAGTGTTTGTGATGCGGGAGGGCCTCGGTTTAGGGCTTAATAGGTAGTTTATGGGTGTTAGTGTACTTTGTAACACTTTAGTTATGAGTTTTATGGTACAGCTCTGTAACATAAAAGCCATAACTACTGACTTTCAGGTGGCGGTACGGATCTTGTAGTTATGGGCTGTACCGCTCACTTTTTGGCCGGACAGGCAAACTCGTAATACCAGCGCTATGGAAGTCCCATTGAAAAAAAAAAGGACTTTTTGAAAGTTGCGGTAGTTACATTCGATTACGGACAAAAAAGTGTGCGGTACAGATATACCTGGAAGACTCGTAATACCAGCGGTAGTGAAAAAAAGCCATAACGCTGCTTTTTCACCATAATGCAAAACTCGTAATCTAGACGTATATGTTTAGGTATAGATATTTATTTAACAAAAATCTATCATATATATATATATATATATATATATGTATTAATGAATAATTAGAATATATTCTTCTATGTGATGAAAAATATAAATATTTCACATTTCAATGTTCTTGTCAGCTTAGCGCACTCAAGAAAATGCATTGGGGTTTGTGTGTGAGCTGAGTGTTTGGTTCATTTTCCACTTTTCCTGCTCCATTTACTTCTATGGGGGAATACATTGATCAACTCTTTATTGACAAAGGACAAACAGCAAAACAACAGATAGCAAGAGTCTGGGAGATCCCGTAAGCCATGAAAGGGCCAAATCCAATGTAAAAATGAGTGAGACATGTAGAAAAAGGGGGTAGGGGGTAGCCTTGGCGGTCCGTGTATCCGTGACTATATATATATATATATATATATATATATATATATACACACAGGTGGCCCTCGTTTTACAACGGTTCAATTTACACCGTTTCAGAATAACAACCTTTTTTTCCAGTCATGTGACTGCTATTGAAAAGCATTGAGAAGCAGTGCATTTATTAAAATAGCCAGTAGGTGGAGCTGTCCGCTTGTGTTGCAGCAAAGTCAAGCAAGCTGAAATTAATCAGTTTAACCAGACCTGAGCTATCGAGCAGATTTCAAAGGAACAAGATCTTCCTGTCTATAAATCAGTCCAGATTGGAATGCATAGAAAGAACTGTTTGCTGAAAAATGCAAGTGAAGTCTGTGTTGTGTGATTATTTTATTAGTTTTATAATGCTGTTTAGCATTTAAAGTCTTCATTTCAAAACTTTAAAAATAATGTATTAGGTGTTACTTATGACAATTTTGAGAGGGGCCTGGAACCTATCTCCCTCACTTCCCATTGACTTACATTATAAACTGGGTTTCAATTTACAACGGTTTTGATTTACAACCATTCCTTCTGGAACCTAACCCCGGCGTAAACTGAGGGCTACCTGTATATATATATTATATATATATATATATATATATATATATATATATATATATATATCATATATGAAAGTGTGTGTATAAACTTTTGTGTGCTCCATATAATTAAACTTCAGATAGATGTTGAAGATTATTTTTTCTCCTAAAGTTTCAAGCATTATTTAAATTTTTAGTTATTCAGAGCATAAAGCACACAGAATCGCAATGAAGCTTCGTGTGTCATATTCTTCTTTTGCTGCATATATTTTTTTTTATTATTTTTTTTTAAAGATTTCTTGCTGCTTATAGAGATAAAAATATCCTGTCATACTTATTCAGTTAAATTGAGTTAAAACAGTAATATGATAACATTCATCTTGTTAACGAATTTAAAATCAAATTAAGTTGAATCTCACCTTGACATTTTTGTCATTGCTGTCATTCACACAAAAAGCTAAGAAGCAATACAGCTGACAATTCCCCTTATGTCGCTCAACTGCAACAGATTGTTACTAATTCAAACCTAGCGTAACAATTATATGTGCAGAATTTAACCATAGAAATATATGCACCATTATTTTTTATCTTAATTGCATACAATATTCAAGTGAGTGCTGCTAATGTCTATTATTAGAATAAATGAGTCTATTTATGAATAAAATTAAAAAGTTCGGCACACATCAAAAATAGAATATAAAAACATATGCAAAAATACAGAATACATATGTAATATCTATTCTGCAAATGCAAATAAATAGACTTGAATGGGTGTGTTTGGTACTGTGTATAAAAGGTACGCATCTGCCAGATCTGTCAGAATTCAGTGACAATACAGAGCTGAAATGACGGACATTAAAAAGATGCATGGCAAATGGATTTCAACTGAGAAAACAATCAGCATATAGGACCAGATTTATCAAAGTCTGGCAGACAGGGGCGTACATCTTTGCTCCTGTCCGCCCAGCATTGCTTCCCCGTATTTAACATTGCACATTATGGCTAATGGCTGCGTGTGAGCAGGAGGCAGCATTGCATACCAGCCATGGGCTATCAATCTCCCCAGTTGGAAAAGTCCGGGGGCATTGAGATACGACACATAACAGCCGGAACTGTTGATAAATCTGGCCCATTATATTTACCTTTTTTGGATTCTCAAAATCCACTGTCCTTGATGTTCTTCGTTAATGGAAATCAGATTGTGCCAGTACAGCTAAACCATACTCAGGCCCAGCATCAAATGTGAATGATTGTTATTCAAATAAATTGTTCATCACACGCAAAAAAATATGTTTCTTTTGTTTTGTTGAAAATTAATTATTTGTTTGGGTTTCATTTGTTAAAGAAAGTCAATTTGTCTACTGTTTTCTGTGCGTGTTGTTTTCAGGGCAACAGGGATGGAAGTTTTAACTTAAATAAAATTAAAGTAGTAGTTAGTGCTACAAAGTAGCAGTTGCATGAAATAAAAGGTTGTTTAGTTCAGCACAAGCTCATAATGGTGCCAAGCTGCCACTGGGTACTACACCACAACCCAGTAAATTAATCCAGAAAAGCACAAATGGCAGCAGCACTCAAGAATATAGCTTTATATGGGTTTTGTCAGTATATGGCTGAGTTATAATACAATATATTTAATAATTATTCTTTAAAATAAACCCCCAATAAAATGCATATACAAAACAATAAAATTAATGTAAATTTATAAATTCTTTGTATTAGTTAAAATTTATAGACACATTGAAATATGTTTATAGAAAACCAGATATGAATCAAAACTATACACGTTTAAACTGTTATAATATGCTATGCAAAGATCCTAAAAGTTACCTTATTAATTAATTGAATTTAATTTAAATACCACAATGACATACCAAGATATGAGCCACTAACATTCAGACTAATCCAACTAAGCTATTTAACCTACAAATGGTTTTTATACAACTCTAATTAACCCCTTAATGACCACAGCACTTTTCCATTTTCTGTCCGTTTGGGACCAAGGCTATTTTTACATTTTTGCGGTGTTTGTGTTTAGCTGTAATCTTCCTCTTACTCATTTACTGTACCCACACATTATATACCGTCTTTCTCGCCATTAAATGGACTTTCTAAAGATACCATTATTTTCATCATATCTTATAATTTACTATAAAAAAATTATAAAATATGAGGAAAAAATGGAAAAAAACACACTTTTTCTAACTTTGACCCCCAAAATCTGTTACACATCTACAACCACCAAAAAACACCCATTCTAAATAGTTTCCAAATTTTGTCCTGAGTTTAGAAATACCCAATGTTTACATGTTCTTTGCTTTTTTTTGCAAGTTATAGGGCAATAAATACAAGTAGCACTTTGCTATTTCCAAACCACTTTTTTTCAAAATTAGCGCTAGTTACATTGTAACACTGATATCTTCCAGGAATCCCTGAATATGCCTTGACATGTACATTTTTTTTTTAGAAGACATCCCAAAGTATTGATCTAGGCCCATTTTGGTATATTTTATGCCACCATTTCACCACCAAATGTGATCAAATAAAAAAAATTGTTCACTTTTTCACACATTATGTTACAAACTTTAGGTTTCTCACTGGAATTATTTACAAACAGCTTGTGCAATTATGGCACAAATGGTTGTAAATGCTTCTCTCGGATCCCCTTTGTTGAGAAATAGCAGACATACATGGCTTTGGCGTTGCTTTTTGATAATTAGAAGGCCGCTAAATGCCGCTGCGCATCAAACGTGTATTATGGCTAGCAGTGAAGGGGTTAATTAGGTAGCATGTAGGGAGCTTGCAGGGTTAATTTTAGCTTTAGTGTAGAGATCAGCCTCCCACCTGACACATTACACCCCCTGATCCCTCCCAAACAGCTCTCTTCCCTCCCCCACCCCACAATAGTCCCCGCCATGTTAAGTACTGGCAGAAAGTCTGCCAGTACTAAAAAAAAAAAAGCTATCTTTGATATTTTTCTTTTTAAAAAAGGCATATTTACAAATGCTGCTCTGTAGGATCCCCCCTTAGCTCCCAACCTCCCTGATACCCCCCCCCCCCCCACAGCTCTCTAACCCTCCACCTCTAACTTATTGGTAGCCATCTTTGGTACTGGCAGCTTTCTGCCAGTACCCAGTTTATAATAAAATCTTTGTTTTTATTATTTTTTTAAATATTTTTCTGTAGTGTAGCTTGCCCCCCCCAAAGACCAACCCCCCACCCCTCCCAGATCCCTTAGATTGTTATGATTTCAATATTTTTGGCCCTCACTGCCACTTTTTTCCCATCATTTTTCTGTAGTGTAGCGGTTCCCACCCGCTCCCTACCTGTGCATGCGCCCGCCCCCGCCCTCCGCGCGCCCCTGGTGTTCCCGCCCATGATCCCACCCCCCTCCACATCATACGGCCCATCGATGGCCGCCCACCCGCCTCCCAGACTGGCTCCCACCCACCAACGAAACCGGTGCAGAGAGGGTCACAGAGTGGCTCTCTCTGCATCGGATGGCCAAGGGGGGTTATTGCAGGATGCCTCGATGTCGAGGCATCACTGCAATTACCGGAAAGCAGCTGGAAGTGAGCAGGATCTCTTCCAGCTGCTTTCCAGGCCGAGAACGTACGCCATACGTCCTCAGGCGTTAAGTGTATTTTTTTTTAGGACGTATGACGTACGTCCTTGGTCGTTAAGGGGTTAAAATACCAGAAGTTATATATATTCTAAATGTAAACAGCCAGTTTATATGCTAATTTCTCTGAGCTGAAATGAACTCTTTAGTATCAATGAGGCAAATTCAAAAATGTATGTGTATATATATATATATATATATATATATATACTGTATGTATATTTATATATTTATATATATATATATATATATAGCAAATAACTTAATACACACCAGAGAGATTTACTTACAATAATAGGCTTGGCTAAGAAATATGTAACGCAAAGGATATTTATCTAGCAAACAAATTAATTACTTAGTATACACGAGTGACTAATTAAGACTACACAGGACTGTGAATGAGTCTAAAATACAAATATGCTCTTTAAATCTTTAAATCTATCAGTTGTAATTTAACTGCAGCCACAATGAATATATTTGTTTTAAACATTACCTATATTTAGCAATCTCTCATACTTTACCAGGTAACAAATAAATATTCCAGCTTCCAGAATTTCTCAATAAATCCAATTCACCTCAGAAAACAAAAGAAGTATTTTGCATTGTGGATAAGAAAAGGTAGCCCAATTTTGCTTATAGTGACCGTGTTCCAGGCAGCAATTATCAGTCACAAGTTAGCAGAAAAGACAGCCAGACTATCTCCATGCATGGGGTTAAATCATGTGATATAACCCCACCCCATTTTATTCTGTTCCATCACTGGTGAATTGGCTAGGCCCTTAACGAAAGCTTGTCCCTCCATTGGTTCACTGGTAATGCATGGTTACTAGGGGAATGCATCTTTGTTAACAGTCAAATCTTTTGGCTGTAATTCTCGCATCACAACACCGGGGGCAACATGACATATGTACACTATAATTTGATATTAATAAACTCTCAGCTAGATTGCGAGTTTTGCGTTATGAGGGGTGCGGTACTAACTTGCAAGTTATTGTCACCGCTCACTTTCCTACAGCACTGGTATTACAGGTTTTTACAAACCCGGCATTAAAAGGCAAGAAGTGAGCGTAGAGCAAAATTGTGCTCCATACCGCACTCCAATACCAGCGCTGCTTAAGTCAGTGGTGAGCTGGTTTTACGTGCTCGTGCGCAATTTCCCCATAGACATCAATGGGGAGAGCCGGCTGAAAAAAAGCCTAATACCTGCAATAAAGCAGCTTAAAGCTCTGTAACGCAGTCCCATTGATTCCTATTGGGAAACTAAATTTATGTTTACCCCTAATCTTACACTTATTAACCCCTAATCTGCCACCCCGACATCGCCGCCAACTACATTATATTTATTAACCCCAATCTGCCACTCCGGACATCGCCACCAACTACATTATATTTATTAACCACTAATCTCCCTCCCCCAATGTTGCCGCCACCTACCTACATTTATTAACCCCTAATCTGCCGCCCCCAATGTCGCCACCACTATAATAAACATATTAACCCCTAAGCCGCCACACTTCCGCATCGCAAACACTAGTCAAATATTATTACCCCTAATCTTTCGTCCCTAACATCACCGCCACCTATCTACATTTATTAACCCCTAATCTGCTGTCCCTAATGTCGCTGCCACCTATCTACATTTATTAATCCCTAATCTGCCATCCCTAACGTCGCTGCCACTATATTAAATTTATTAACCCCTAAACCTAAGTCTAACCCTAACACCCCTAACTTAAATATAATTAAAATAAATCTATATAAAACCTAGTATTAATAACTAAATAATTCCTATTTAAAATTAAATACTTACCTATAAAATAAACCCTAAGATAGCTACAATATAACTAATAGTTACATTGTATCTAGTTTAGGGTTTTATTTTTATTTTACAGGCAAGTTTGTATTTATTTTAACTAGGTAGAATAGTTACTAAATAGTTATTAACTATTTACTAACTAGCTAGTTAAAATAAATACAAATTTACCTGTAAAATAAAACCTAACTTAAGTTACACTAACACTTAACACTACACTACAATGAAATAAATTCCCTAAATTAACTAAATTCAATACAATTCGCTAAATAAAAAAAAAACTAAATTACAGAAAATAAAAAACAAATTACAAGATCTTTAAACTAATTACACCTAATCTAATAGCCCTATCAAAATAAAAAAGCCCCCCCAAGATAAAGAAAAAACCTAGCCTAAACTAAACTACCAATAGCCCTTAAAAGGGCCTTTTGCGGGGCATTGCCCCAAAGAAATCAGCTCTTTTACCTGTAAAAAAAAAAATACAAACAACCCCCCCAACAGTAAAACCCACCACCCACACAACCAACCCCCCAAATAAAACCCTAAATAAAAAAACCTAAGCTCCCCATTGCCCTGAAAAGGGCATTTGGATGGGCATTGCCCTTAAAAGGGCATTTAGCTCTATTGCGGCCCAAACCCCTAATCTAAAAATAAAACCCACCCAATACACCCTTAAAAAATCCTAACACTAACCCCCTGAAGATCCACTTACAGTTTTGAAGAGCCGACATCCATCCTCAACGAAGCCGGGAGAAGTCTTCATCCAAGCGGTAAGATATCCTCAATGAAGCCGGCAGAAGTGGTCCTCTAGACGGGCAGAAGTCTTCACCCAGACGGCATCTTCTATCTTCATCCTTCCGACGCGGAGCGGGTCCATCTTCAAGACATCCGGCGCGGAGCATCCTCTTCAATCGACGGCTCCTTCTGGAATGAAGATTCCTTTAAATGACGTCATCCAACATGGCGTCCCTTAGATTCCGATTGGCTGATAGAATTCTATCAGCCAATCGGAATTAAGGTTGAAAAAAATCCTATTGGCTGATGCAATCAGCCAATAGGATTGAACTTCAATCCTATTGGCTGATCCAATCAGCCAATAGGATTGAGCTCAATCCTATTGGCTGATTGCATCAGCCAATAGGAATTTTTCAACCTTAATTTTGATTGGCTGATAGAATTCTATCAGCCAATCGGAATTCAAGGGACGCCATCTTATATGACGTCATTTAAAGGAACCTTCATTCATCGTTAGCCGTTAACAGAAGAGGATGCTCCGCGCCGGGTGTCTTGAAGATGGACCCGCTCTGCTCCGGATGGATGAAGATAGAAGATGCCGTCTGGGTGAAGACTTCTGCCCATCTGGAGGACCACTTCTGCTGGCTTCATTGAGGACATCTTGCCGCTTGGATGAAGACTTCTCCCGGCTTCGTTGAGGATGGATGTTGGCTCTTCAAAACTGTAAGTGGATCTTCAGGGGGTTAGTGTTAGGATTTTTTAAGGTTGTATTAGGTGGGTTTTATTTTTAGATTAGGGGTTTGGGCCGCAATAGAGCTAAATGCCCTTTTAAGGGCAATGCCCATCCAAATGCCCTTTTCAGGGCAATGGGGAGCTTAGGTTTTTTTAGTTAGGGTTTTATTTGGGGGGTTGGTTGTGTGGGTGGTGGGTTTTACTGCTGGGGGGGGTTGTTTGTATTTTTTTACAGGTAAAAGAGCTGATTTCTTTGGGGAAATGCCCAGCAAAAGGCCCTTTTAAGGGCTATTGGCAGTTTAGTTTAGGCTAGGGTTTTTTTTTATTTTGGGTGGGCTTTTTTTATTTTGATAGGGCTATTAGATTAGGTGTAATTAGTTTAAAGATCTTGTAATTTGTTTTTTATTTTCTGTAATTTAGTGTGTTTTTTTATTTAGCTAATTGTATTGAATTTAGTTAATTGTATTTAATTTAGGCAATTTATTTAATTGTAGTGTAAGGTTAGGTGTTATTGTAACTTAGGTTAGGTTTTATTTTACAGGTCAATTTGTATTTATTTTAGCTAGGTAGTTATTAACTAGTTAATAACTATTTAGTAACTATTCTACCTAGTTAAAATAAATACAAACTTGCCTGTAAAATAAAAATAAAACCTAAGCTAGCTACAATGTAACTATCAGTTATATTGTAGCTAGCTTAGGGTTTATTTTACAGGTAAGTATTTAGTTTTAAATAGGAATTATTTAGTTATTAATAGTAAGTTTTATTTAGATTTCTTTTAATTATATTTAAGTTAGGGGATGTTAGGGCTAGACTTAGATTTTGGGTTAATAAATTTAGTATAGTGGCATCGACGTTGGGTGCGGCAGATTAGGGGTTAGTAAATGTAGGTAGGTGGCGGCACTGTTACGGGCGGCAGATTAGGGGTTCATAATATTTAACTAGTGTTTGCGAGGTGGAAGTGTGGCAGTTTAGGGGTTACATAGTAACATAGTAGATAAGGTTGAAAAAAGACTGAAGTCCATCGAGTTCAACCTATACAAATCTAAAATACTTACAAAAAGCTCCAGTTAAGCTTAAATAACCCCATTAAAATGTGACCCATTTAATACTAGCAATCATATCCATGAATTTTGTTTATATACAGAAATTTATCCAGACTATTTTTAAATGTATCTATGGTATTGGCATTCACTACCTCCTTTGGTAATGAGTTCCACAATTTTATTGCTCTTACAGTGAAAAAATGTTTCCGTTGCAGGAGATTAAATCTCCTTTCCTCCAACCTTAAATTATGACCTCTTGTCAGAACCAATTTTCTTGGAATAAAAAGAGCTTCTGCCATCTCTGTATATGGGCCTTGAATATATTTATATAAAGTAATCATGTCACCTCTCAAGCGCCTTTTTTCTAAAGAAAACAGACCCAGTTTGGCTAGCCTCTCCTCATAGGTTAATTTCTCCAATCCCCTTATTAGCTTTGTGGCCCTTCTCTGAACTTTTTCTAGTTCTGCAATATCTTTTTTAGCAATCGGTCCCCAGAACTGCACTCCAAACTCAAGGTGAGGTCTTACCAGGGCTTTATATAATGACAGAATTATGCTTTCCTCCCTTGAATCAATGCCTCTTTTAATACATGCTAGTATCTTATTAGCCTTTGAAGCCGCTGCCCTGCATTGTGCACTCATCTTTAGCTTGTTATCTATTACTACTCCCAAATCCCTTTCCTCCTGTGTTTGGCTAAGTCTTGTCCCATTTAAAAAATATATAGCCTGCTTATTTTTACTTCCAAAATGTAGAACCTTACATTTTTCCGTATTAAATCTCATTTTCCATTCACTTGCCCATAGTTCTAATTTTAGCAAATCCCTTTGCAAAGAGAGTTCATCCTGCTCTGACCTAATGACCTTACTTAACTTAGTATCATCTGCAAAAATAGAGATGTCGCTATTTAATCCTTGCTCCAAGTCATTTATAAAAATATTAAAAAGAACAGGGCCCAGTACTGATCCCTGGGGGACGCCACTGATTACCTTTGTCCAATCTGAGTATGATCCATTTACTGCTACTCGTTGCTCCCTATCTTTTATCCAGTTATTTATCCATGAGCTAACATTTTCAGCTATTCCCAGTCCCTTAATTTTGTGCATTAATCTCTCATGTGGCACTGTATCAAATGCCTTTGCAAAATCTAAGTATATCACATCAACTGATTCCCCTTTATCTATATTTTTACTTACTTCCTCGTAGAATCTAATTAGATTAGTTTGACATGATCTACTTCTCCTAAAGCCATGCTGATTAGAACTCATAATCTTGTTTACACGAATATGCTCATCAATATAATCCCTTCAAAAATCTTCCCCACTATTGATGTCAGACTAACTGGTCTATAGCTTCCTGGATCATCCCTGCTTCCCTTTTTGAAGAGTGGCACCACATCAGCTTTACGCCAATCCTGGGGTACCATGCCTGAGGATAATGAGTCTTGAAAAATTAAGAGTAAAGGTTTGTCTATAACAGTGCTAAGTTCACTTAACACCCTTGGGTGTATTCCATCTGGGCCTGGAGTTTTATTTACCTTAATATTTTTTAGTTTTTTCCTGATATCCTCTAAACAAAACCCAGTTAGTGGTATGGACTGGCATGTTCTATTCTGTTCCAAAGTATCATTCAATGGTTCCTGTCTTGTGTATACTGAAGAAAAAAACTGGTTTAGTACCTCAGCCTTCTCCCTGTCATTATTTATCATGCTACCCTCCACACATTTTAATGTACCTATATTATCCTTCTTAGATTTTTTGCTATTTATGTACTTAAAGAACCTTTTAGGGTTAGACTTAGAATCCTTGGCAATTAATTTTTCATTTTCAATTTTGGCTAATTTGATTGCTTTTTTGCATGCTTTGTTACATTCCTTATAAATATTGTATGCTGAGTCTGTACTATTTTCTTTTAATAATTTAAATGCCCTACGTTTTTTCCAAATTTCTTTTAACACATTTTTATTTAGCCATAACGGCTTAGTTTTTTTATTTTTATTTTTATAACCATATGGTATGTATTGATATGTATATTTATTTAACAAATTTTTAAATATTATCCATTTATCCTCTGTATTTTTATTAGAAAATACATTGTCCCAATTTATATTATTTAATGATTTCCTTAAATTGTTGAATTTTGCTTTCTTGAAATTAAAAGTCTTAGTTAAGCCTTTAAAACACTGCATATGAAAAGAGATTTCAAATGTGACCATGTTATGATCACTGTTACCCAAATGTTCTTTAACTTCTATGTTTGATATTATATCTGTATTGTTTGATAGCACTAAATCCAATATAGCTTTACTCCTAGTTGGCTCCTCTATTAATTGTGACAAGAAGTTATCCCTGAGAACATTTAAAAATCTATCCCCCTTAGCTGAATTACTAGTTTCATTGGCCCAGTTTATATCAGGGTAGTTAAAATCTCCCATAATTACAGCACTGTTATTAGCAGCCTTACCTATTTGGATAAGTAGTTGAGTTTCCTCCTGGTCACTAATGTTGGGAGGCTTGTAGCATGTTCCTAGTAATATTTTTTTAGGATTTTTCCCCCCACTCTTTATTTCAACCCACAGGGTCTCTACATTGTCACTTGTATCATAAATATCTTCCCTTATTGTAGGTTTAAGGTCAGGTTTAATATACATGCAGATTCCTCCACCCCTTTTATTATTCCTGTCCCTCCTAAATAATGTATACCCCTCTAAGTTAACTGCCCAGTCATGTGAATCATCCCACCAAGTTTCAGTTATACTGATAACATCATAGTCCTCTTCTGCAACTAAGAGCGTCAGCTCCCCCATTTTACCTGTCATGCTTCTTGCATTTGTTGTCATACATTTAATTTTCATGTGCTTTCTGCTGCTACTTGGTGTACTTTCCTCTATACTTTCTAATGTGACATTTCTTAAGTCATCCCTTCCTTGAGATATTAAGGGAGTGACATATTCAGACACTGATCTCTCTGTTCTATTTTGTTCTAATTGACCCTCCCCCCTTTGCCTAGTTTAAAAGGTTCTCTAAACGTGCTACCATCCTTTCCCCCAACACACCTGCACCCATGTCATTCAGGTGCAATCCATCCTTACTGTACAATTTGTACCCTAGTGAAAAATCAGCCCAGTGTTCTAAAAAGTCAAACCCCTCATTTTTACACCATGTTTTTAGCCATGAATTAACAGACCTTAGCTCCTTCTGCCTTACTGAGTTAACACACGGCACTGGTAATATCTCAGAAAATATTACTTTGGAGGTCCTTGCTGGTTAATATGTTTATTATAGTGGTGGCAATGTCCGGGCGGCAGATTAGGGGTTAATAATTTTATTATAGTGTTTGCGATGCGGGAGGGCCTCGGTTTAGGGGTTAATAGGTAGTTTATGGGTGTTAGTCTACTTTTTAGCACTTTAGTTATGAGTTTTATGCTACAGCTTTGTAGCGTAAAACTCATAACTACTGACTTTAAAATGCGGTTCGAATCTTGACGGGATAGGCTGTACCGCTCACTTTTTGGCCTCCCAGGACAAGCTCGTAATACCGGCGCTATGGAAGTCCCATAGAAAAAAGACTATACGCAATTTGCGTAAGTTGATTTGCGGTAAGGCCAAAAAAGTGTGCGGGACAGCTGTACCTACAAGACTCGTAATAGCAGCGGTAGAAAAAAGCAGCGTTATGAGCCTTAACGCTGCTTTTTTACTCATAACGCAAAACTCGTAATGTAGCCGTATGTGTTTAATATTCATAGGACCATATAGTGCTATTTTCTCTGATCATTTCAATACCAGACATAAGTATATTTTCAGTAATCATATTAATAAGCAATTTATACTGTTAATTATTTTTCTTCACGGAATCATAGCATTCAATATCCTGGTATTGTATTGTATCTTAACATGAATACAGTATATTTCTAACACATTTTGAATGCATGAATTTTGTTTATGACCCATATTCATAGGACATCTTGTTTTTATATGTCTGAAAAATAAAGAGAGACGGAGGTTATTATTCTGACACAGTTAAACATTCTAGACTGACTAAAATAGCCACCTCATCAAGTTTAGCAAATACCCATCTAATATTAGACAATTAGACAATCTCTCAGACTTATGTGTTCATATTTAATATTATACAAGTTGTACTTTCAATGAATTTCAAAGTTACAATACAACATATATTTTCTGTTTAGCTAGCAATACAGACGTGTATTTGAGGCTCAGGGGCAATTAACAGGTCTGTGCTATTTACCATTTCCCTGGGATTTTGAGCATCTTCCCACTGCTGATTACAGACTCAGCGTCCCCCTCACCACAGGTAGCATCCTGATCTAGGTACCATGTTTATCTTTGTTTGAAAAGATCTAATCTCATTAAGTGGTGAGGTAAAGAATGTTTTGAAGTTTGTACTTTTAGGTAGGGAGCAAATGTTCTCTTTTGAAGCTTTTGGGACATCTTGTCTGCATTGAGCTTTGAGATGTGTATTCAAATTACATGGGTTTTAAGTTAATTCCTGACATCAGAATTGTAACCTTATTGTAATATCTGATAAAAATATGGCTTCATATATAAACAAATTCTTTTGTCTATATATATGTCATTCACCTGTACCCTGACAGTTTATTCAGCATCAAAAGTAGAACAGCAGCAACGTTTTGGGTTACATTCCCCTCAAGGGCATGATTAAAGGTGTGTAACCCGAAACTTTACTAGTGTTCTACTTTTAATGCTGAATACACCCATATAAAGCTATATTTTTGAGTGCTGCTGCCATTTGTGCTTTTTTTAAGAAAGTCATGCATGACCTGCCACAGACCATGGCCATATGGAGCAAGTCACAAAAACAGGTGTTTACACAAATAAATCCATCAAGAACTGCATGCCCATTAAGCATTTGTTATACACAGGGCCGGCTCAACCATAGGACCAAGTGGGTCCAACAGACCTAGGCAGCAATTGACAAGGGGCATCACTATTGGATGTCTTTCTCTCTTTGAAGTTAAAGGGTCAGTAAACACCAAAAATGTTATTATTTAAAGATATAGATAATCACTTTATTTACTATTCCCCAGTTTTGCATAACCAACACTGTTATATTAATATACTTTTTACCTCTGTGATTACCTTGTATTCAAGCCTCTTCAGACAGCCTCCTTACCTCAGATATTTTGACAGATATGCATTTTAGCCAATCAGTACTGACACAAATAGCTCCACAGGAGTGAGCACAATGTTATCTATATGACACACATGAACAAACAGTACATATTATTAGCTAGACAGTGAGATAAAAGTTGGAGTGCAGAGTCATAGAAATCAGCCTATGAGCCTACCTAGGTTTAGCCTTTAACAAAAAATGCCAAGGGAGAAAAGCAAAAATGTGATGATAAAAGGAAATTGGAACGTTGTTTAAAATGACATGCCCTATCTGAATCAGGGACATTTAATTTGGACTTTACTGTCCGTTTAACTGCAAACAAGTAGCAACTATTGGATACAAATGTCCTCTTACATTGAATCCTGTAAGACTATATGTTTGGAATTTGGAGACCAGGGTTCAATCCTAAGAAGGTTAACTACAAGCAAGTTGCAAGTTGTAACTATTGGGTGCACTTTGGAAGTTTTCTACTTATATCAGAGGCATGAAAAGGTTTATTTATATTTATTTACACAAGGACTTTATGTCCACAGTTTATTTTCACAATTTTTTCATTTTAATTATATTATTTCTGTGAATATACACTGATTGTGTTTGACATATCTTTTATATCACATTGGTTGCATACAGGTAGGCAGGCAGGCTTAGTAAGGTCAGCGGCAAGGCTGATAACTTGATATGCTAATCGGTAATGTTACTACTGGGGGGCGTTATTCTTGGACCCAGGCAGCACAATATATAATGATTATACATTATAGAAGGTGCTTGCCTCTGTCAGCCACACTTAAATTATAGCCCAATGCAGCTGTATCAAGCCCCTAGGTCCTTACCTGAACACAGTAGGGGCCGCACTAATGTGCATCTTAAATTTTGGAAGAAATTTCACAGGACTTCTATTAACATTCTAAGGGTAGCGCTATTTGTAACCTTGATATTGGAACTAACCCTGCAGTAGTTTTGGCAACAAGGCCTATGGGGGCCTCTATTAATACCAGTCAGTGCTTGATTATTCTTATGGAAGTCCTAACATTTATATCCCTGATCTGCTTTCCTGGTTTTGGCCTTTACTTAAGTCCTGGTTTTTGCTCCAAACCTTATCTCTGTCTGTACCCTGAACTGTTGACTGATCTACTAGTTGCTGACCTCTGGAAAAGTCCTTTTGATTATTTTTTTTTACTTGCAAGTTCTGCTGTGTCTTGGTTTCTGATGGATACTTTGGTTATGAAGTTTGGCCTGGCTGTTGACTATTATTATTATTATCATTTATTTGTATAGCGCCGCCAAATTCCGTAGCGCTGGTTCTTCTGGATTCTCCCTGAGTGCTGACACCTGGTTCTGCTTATCTGATGACAACATCAGCCTGTTCTTGAAATCAGTTATAGATTGCCTCTCCTGCACAGTAAATTCCTTATTACCTTATATAGTAACCCAGCCAGCATGGATCCAGCGGAGAATATTATCAGCACCTTCTCACACCAACTTACAGAGCTCTCTCTATACAAGAACTATAGACTTCACAATTAAAGGGATAGAAAGGCCAAAATAAACTGTGCATGGGAGTGTTTCAGTTTTAAACATAAGAATTTTTGCGATATACTTTCATCAGCAAAAGTGCCTCAAGTAAGAGCTATTACTGAATTTCTGTTGTATATGCACATGTCCTGTGAGGGTCTGTGCACCAGTATTCAAACATCAAACCTTTTCAGAGAGATGGCAGTGGTGTGTATTGCTCCTGAAAACATCATTTTTGTGTCATACAAGCCACTGCTGACTCTCTGAGAAGCTGTGGTGTTTGAATACTGGTGCACAGGCCTTTACAGGATATGTCTGTATGCTGCTGAAAAACAGCAATAACGTTTACTAGAAGCAATTTCGCTAATGAAAGTATATTGCAAAAATGCTTCTATTTTAAATTAAAATTCACCCGTGTACAATTTTGACCTTTCCATCCAGGGGCGAAACTACAGGGGGTGCAGAGGTCGCAGGTGCGACTGGGCCCCTGAGAATGGGGGCCCAGCTTATAATTTTTTTTTTTATAAAAAACGTTAACCTACCACTGCCTGCACTGATATCATGTGAATGTGACATGACTACAGGGGTTAGTGTTTCTTTTTTACCCATTGGTGTTTATGTGTGTGTATGGTGTGTGTGTGTGTGTATGTATGTGACTGTGTATTTATGCATGTATGTGTGTTTGTGTATGTTTGTGGAACCAGCAAATTACAGGCCTTGTTACTACAGCATGGGGGGGGGGGCAGGGGGTAAACAGTGTCACTATACAGTACCACTATATATAGTATGGGGGGGTGGACCATGTCACTGACTACTGTGGTCACTTTATAAAGTACTGGGCGGGTAGGGTCAGGCCGGCCATCTCACCGGCAGATTACAGACTTTGTCACTAACTTACTATATATAGTACTGGGGGGTTAAATAGTGTCACTATATATATATATATATATATATATATATATATAGTAATAGGGGGTCAGACCATCTCAGAGACTGTGGGCACAGGGTACCTCCTTTTGCAGACATGTAATCTGATTCACATTTTTTTTTCTGTGTAATGTAAAAAAATAAAAAAATGATATGTATTAAATTCACCCTTTTTTGGAGGGGGAGGGGCGGTGGGGGGGGCCCTTCTTAGATTCTTGCACCTGGGCCCTGTGGTTTCTAGTTACGCCTCTGTTTCCATCCCTTTAAATGTAATACAGAAAGTTAAAGGACTTCAGGCTTAGTCACAGACTTTTGTGGGAGTCTCCACCACTTCATCTGCTATGCCTTCATCTATTGCTGAGTGGGCTAGTTTGCAATCAGGACATTAAACCAGAGCCAAATCTGCCATTACCAGAAAGGTTTGATGAAGGTAGACAACAATTCTGTACTTTCATCACTAAATCCTGTTTTCTGTGAAACCTGTGTCTTATGCTATGGACTTTATTAATGTGGGTACTGTTGTTGCTTTACTGAGTGGGGAGTCTCTTTGGGTACAAAATGTTATACAGAGAAAGGGTGATATCCTAAATACTTTAGATGCATAGTTCTTTTTGCCTTCTTTGAATTCCATAGTTTTGAATCCTGTTGCATCCTATCATACCATGAGTTGCAAGTTAGCTTGTATTTATTAACCCCTTCACCCAATAAGACTTATATATTCGTTGTGCGGTACTTTACTTTTATACACATCTGAGCTTTAGGAAGCTCCAGCAGTCTAGGCTGTTAAGTTACAGTCGAGAGCTGGAATTCCTGAGCTCAAGGCATCTGCCCACATATGGAACCGGAGCACGATCGTTGCAGATAGTTACAGACAGTAAAACTGTGTGTGTCGCCATCTGTAACGATCCTCTGCTGGTTCTGGCATGAGGTGCAGGAGGGAATCCGGGAGGTGGGTTGGCGGTTCATCAGCGGAGGGGGCAGGGAGGAGAAAGGCAGCCGAAGTTGGAGGGCCCTACAATAATAAAAAAAATAATAAAAAAATAAAGGGAGGAGGAGGGAAGGGGTGCTACACTACAGAAAAAGGATAGAGTGGGTGGGGGGCTCCCTAACTGCCAGTACCTATAAAATGCTTTTTTAATTTTTTAAAGATGGCAAACAATAGTTAGAGGGGTGAGGGTTAGAGAGATGTTTGGGAGGGATCAAGGAGGTTGGAGGTTAAGGGGGAATCCCCCAGTGCAGGAAATATAAAAAATGCCTTAAATCTTCATGGCAGACTGTCTGCCGGTACCTAAGATGGGGGTGACTAGTGGGGGGTGAGGGAGGGAAAATAGCTGTTTGGGAGGGATCAAGGGGTAGGAAGTGTCAGGTGGGAGGGTAATCTCTAAACTAAAGCTAAAATTAACCTTACAAGCTACCTAATTAACCCCTTCACTGCTGGTAATAATTAAAGTGTGGAGCACAGCTGCAATTAGCAGCCTTCTAATTAAAGCAATGGCAAGGCCATATATGTCTGCTATTTCTGAACAAAGGGGATCCCAGAGAAGCTTTTACAACCATTTGTGCCATAATTGCACAAGCGGTTTGTAAATAAATTTAGTAAGAAACCCAAAGTTTGTGAAAAAATTAATGATTTTTTTAATTTGATCACATTTGGGGGTGGAATCGTGGCATGAAATATACGAAAATGGTCCTAGATCAATACCTTGGGTTGTCTACTTAAAAAATATATATAGTTTTGACAGGTTAATAAAAAAATAAAAAAACAAGGCTCTATTTCTGTTTAAATCGAATGATAGCAAAAATGCTAAAATTTCTATTTAGGGAAAGTTTTTCAGTGTAACACCACCTGAGGTTTCCAAGGTGCTTATATTTCTTTAATATGCTATTTGCATTGGATAACATTCCCACCAGAGATTTGAGATTAGTTAGGAAATTACACTAGTAGTTGATGTTTAGGCCCCTATTTATCAACCCATCAACTTACTTACATTCGCCGGCACCAATATGCTCGCCTAAGATCGCCTAACATTGCTGCCGTGGACCTGAATACATTCTCCAAAGTTACCAAAAAAGCTGTCAAAAAGCTGCGCACCAAGTGCGGGGCGATGAGCAGGGGACTGTTGTTAACTAATAGTCATCGATCTCGCTGCTCTTCGGCTTTTCCCCAGCTTTATTGGTATACTGTCACTAAACACCCACACTATACTAAACTGTTTTACCCCTAAACCACAGCTCCCGGACCCCGCCGCAACTAAATAAAGTTATTAACCCCTAAACCATCTTAAAGACATCCAACGCGGAGCATCCTCTTTGGCCGACGACTACCCGACGAATGAAGGTTCCTTTAAGTGACGTCATCCAAGATGGCGTCCCTTAGATTCCGATTGGCTGATAGAATTCTATCAGCCAATCGAAATTAAGGTAGGAAAAATCTTATTGACTGATGCAATCAGCCAATAGGATTGAACTTCAATCCTATTGGCTGATTGGAACAGCCAATAGAATGCGAGCTCAGCCAACAGGATTTTTTCTACCTTAACTCTGATTGGCTGATTTTTATCTATTGGCTGAATTCTATCAGCCAATCGGAATCTAAGGGACGCCATCTTGGATGACGTCACTTAAAGAAACCTTCATTCATCGGGTAGTCGTCGGCCGAAGAGGATGCTCCGCGTCGGATGTCTTGAAGATGGACCCGCTCCGCGCCGGATGGATGAAAATAGAAGATGCCATCTGGATGAAGACTTCTGCCGTCTGGAGGACCACTTCTGCCCAGCTTGGATGAAGACTTCTGCCCATCTGGAGGACCACTTCTGCCTGGCTTGGATGAAGACGTCTCCCCTTAAGTCAATCTTCAGATGGGGGTTAGTGTTTAGTAGTTTAGTTTAGGCTAGGGTTTTTATTTTTATTTTGGGGGGGCTTTTTTTATTTTGATAGGGCTATTAGAATAGGTGTAATTAGTTTAAATTTCTGTAATTTGTTTTTTATTTTCTGTAATTTAGTGTTTTGTTTTTTTTGTACTTTAGATAATTGTATATAATTTAGTTAATTGTATGAAATTTATTTAATTGTATTTAATTGTAGGGTTAGGTTAGGTGTTATTGTAACTTAGGTTAGGTTTTATTTTACAGGTACTTATGTATTTATTTTAGCTAGGTAGTTATTAAATAGTTAATAACTATTTAGTAACTATTCTACCTAGTTAAAATAAATACAAACTTGCCTGTAAAATAAAAATAAACCCTAAGCTAGATACAATGTAACTATTAGTTATATTGTAGCTATCTTAGGGTTTATTTTACAGGTAAGTATTTAGTTTTAAATAGGAATTAATTAGTTATTAATAGTAAGTTTTATTTAGATTTCTTTAAATTATATTTAAGTTAGGGGATGTTAGGGTTAGACTTAGATTTTGGGTTAATAAATTTAGTATAGTGGCGTCTACGTTGGGTGCGGCAGATTAGGGGTTAGTAAAGGTAGATAGGTGGCGGCGATGTTAGGGGCAGCAGATTAGGGGTTAATAATATTTAACTAGTGTTAAAATAAAAATAAACCCTAAGCTAGATACAATGTAACTATTAGTTATATTGTAGCTATCTTAGGGTTTATTTTATAGGTATTTAGTTTTAAATAGGAATAATTTAGTTAATGATAGTATTTTTATTTATATTTATTTAAATAAGATTTAAGTTAGGGGGTGTTAGGGTTAGACTTAGGTTTAGGGGTTAATAAATTTAATATAGTGGCAGCGACGTTGGGGACGGCAGATTAGGGGTTAATAACATAATGTAGGTGGCGGCGGTGGCGGGCCGGCAGATTAGGGGTTAATAAGTATAATGTAGGTGGAGGCGGTGTAGGGGGGCGGATTTGGGGTGTTTAGACTCGGGGTACATGTTAGGTGTAAACATTACCATAGGAATCAATGGGATATCGGGCAGCAGCGAACATAAGCTTTCGCTGCTTTCAGACTCCCATTGATTCCTATGGCATCCGCCGCCTCCAGGGCGGCGGATTGAAAACCAGGTACGCTGGGCCGGAATAGTGCCGAGCGTACCTGGTAGAAATTTGATAGCTTACAAAAGCAGTCAGATAGTGCCGAATTTGCATTTGGAACATCTGTAATGACGTAAGCATCGATCTGTGTCAGACTTTGACCAGCGGATCGTATGTTACTTCACAAAATTCTACTTTTTCCGGTCTGTAGGGTTTGATAAATAAGGGGAATCAGGCTCGCCACAAATACGCTGCGGAATTCCAGCGTATTTGCGGTTGACAGCATGATAAATAGGCCCTTTATTTTTAACTCCAGTATATCTCCTGGTAAAAATATTCTGATTTAATTGCGACATTCAAAGTAGGAGACTCAATATTAAAAGAAAGAGCTGTGAATTTTCCTTATACTTTACGGGGTTTTTTAGCAACCAAATTTTTATTTTGCTCAACCTGTTTTGACTTAATTTCATTATTACCATTTTGTTTACTTATCCCTTCCCTGATATTTATTTTTATTTTTATCTACAGGGGTTGTCAAATGTGTTTGATAAAATTGAGGAGCCAGACAATGGTATTTGTATATAGATATAGAGAGAATTACCAAACAAGTTAAGAATCAGGGGTAAAATTCTAGGAGTCACTGGCTCCTGGGATTTTTGAACCCTGGTTTATCGTTTGATAATGTGCCTGGCATCTGCTTGCAGTTGAGTTTTTATTTGTAATCTTTTGCTGTTATGCTTTGGGTAAGGATGGGACTTGCCTTGGTGCTCAATTCTGTAAGAATTCTCACCAGTACTATAAAGGGTCTGTTGGAATTCTCTAAAGGCAGTTTTTCCCATGAAAACAGCGCGTCTCATAAAAGTGTATTCCTTGCATTTAAAGGGACACGAAACCCCACATTTTTCTTTAATGATTCAGACAGAGCATACAATTTTTTAAAAGTTTCCAATTTACTTCCTTCTCATGTTATTCTTTGTTGAAGAGATATCTAGATAGGTAGGTGTCTAGAGTACTGCATGGCACGAACAAGTGCTGCTATATACTGCTCTTAATAATATATAACATTCTTGCAAAACTGCTACCATATAGTGCTGCAGGCACATGCACGCTCCTGAGCTTACCTCCAAACTTTTCAACAAAGGATACCAAGAAAACAAAGAAAATTGATAAGAGAAGTAAACTGGAAAGTTGCTTAAATTTGTATGCTCTTTCTGAACAATTAAGAAAAAAATTAGTAATGGTAAAATTTATTATGAGGGAAATGTCCAGATCGGTTGCAGGCTCCCCATTTTAGCCTGCAGCTGATATTTATGAAGCAGTGGTTTAAGCTGCTGCTTCATAAACCCTCTCCGTCAAACTGGAGTTTGCGGATGAAAATCACCCCGGATTCATTTGAACAGGGTGATTGACAAGCCCTACTCTCAAGCAATTATATACTATAATATCCACTTTAATGTGTGTTTTGTTTGCTGCACCCAAGGCTTTACCTGTGAAGTTAGGAGTGCACGTTGACTATTATATATATATATATATATATATATATATATATATATATATATATATTTTTTTTTTTTTCCTCATTCAGTTTAGTTTAAGAAAATGGGAGATCTCAGGTGTAATGTGGTTCAGTTAGTGGTAATCATATTATAAATAATCTGTATGTGTTATATGTGTAGTATGTATATGTGTGTGAATGTGTATACTGTATGTGTAGTATGTAGAATGTGTATGTTTGTATGTGTGTAGTGTATTTTGTGTAGTGTGTGTATGTTTGTGTATATGTATAGTATGTGTGTGAATGTGTAGTGTGTGTGTGCATTTTTTTAAAGTGTTTGCTGCCTGTTTTATGTTAAATTGCACCGTTTTGCCTGAAATGTAAAATAAATAAATAAAAAATGTGAACAGATAGTCCTCCCTTCTAACTTATTGTTTATATCAATGGAAATTATCTCTTTTCAAACATGCCATGTGCTTATAAGTTCTAAGCACTGCACATGGCATGTTTGAAAAGAGATAATTTCCATTGATATAAACAATACAGTACTGTTTTCTCTAGCATTCTACACAGAATCCTTAAAGCCTTGGAAAAGTAAATGTCACAGACTTTTGTGAAAAAAATGAAAATATTCCTTTACAATAATAAATCTAACAATGCAGCAGAGTAGAAATGAAGGTGTTTAAATTTATTTGACTAACTTACTAAATCATGGCTCCCCTGGTCACCCATGAAGCTGGAGCATTTTTTCTAATCTCCCCTCTTTATTGTCTCTACAACCGGATGCCTGATACCTAGCGGCAGCTGAGCTGACCTAACTGCTACAGGCTACAGCAGCTTCTCTGCTCGACACCTCCTCAGCTTTTGAAATTAAACCCACGATGCTCCTCCTCCTCCCACACACACAGCTCTTAGTGTGCGATTGTCATGTGACAGCTGGCTCTCACTTGCACACTAAGAGCTGTGCGGTTAGCAAGCCTATGGGCTGGGCTGTAGGTGGTGCTGCAGACACTGCAGTCTGACAATGGAAAGGGATTTTGCCTATACTTCTATCTATCGCATATGCTGGTCTGTGCGATAGATAGAAGTAAAAACGGCAATTTTTGTTGTTTAGGTACACTGCAGTGGAGCCTGGAGGATTTTTATTTATTTATTGAGCCAAACAGGTTTAAAATTGTGATATTCATCCAAAAAGGTTTAAAAATGTCATTTGTTTTTTTTTATTTCTCACTATTATTAATTTTTTTTTGTTCAGCAGGGCCAGGGGGTTCACGTGCTCAGGTGCTCCTATAGAGGAGCCTCCCCTGTCTGGAGTGCACATTGTCTGGGAGATATATATTTTGCTAGGGGCGCAGCATCTCCTACCCTGCTCATTGTCAGGGGATGTGTCGGGTCCGGATGCGTGTGGCGCTGACGTCATTGCTGCACGCTCCTCTCTCTGATGCCGGTCCGGATTCCTGTGGCGTGAATCCTGTGCCTATATAAGTTGCTCAGAAAGATCTATCACTGCCCAAGAATAGGTGTTACTTTGTGTGCTCCTGGGTGTGATAGATCATTATTCTCTGGATTGCCTTATTATTGTTGAACCCTGCCTGCCTGACCATTCTACCGGTTCAACCTTGGACTGCTTTACCATTGCCAAACCCTGCCTGCCTGACCATTCTAGTGGTTTACCTTTGGACTGCTTTACCATTGCCAAACTATGCCTGCCTGACCATTCTAGTGGTTTACCTTTTGGACTACTTTACCATTGTCAAACCCTGCCTGCCTGACCCTTCTTGTGGTTTACCCCTGAACTGCCTCTCTCTGATTCCCTGCCTGTTGCCAGTGCCGCTTACCTCATCTTGCAAACTTTCTCTGCTCTGGGATATTCCCTATCATTCCGGCTCGACGCCGGGATAAGAAGACTACTGGAAGAGTTAGGTCTGATAGTGGAATATACCATGAGCATTACATATATATATATAGATTGAAAGAGAGATGCACTCCTAACATACAAGCTCATGAAATGCCCTGAGTGCAGCAAACAAATAGTTATAAAAGAGATAACAAGCTCACTCCAAGGGAACTTTTGAAATCCAATGTCACTTTATTTAGTGAACATTTTTTTGGGACATGAAACAGTCCGTCCTGGTCTGAGGACGGACTGTCTCATGTCTGAAAACGTTCACTAAATAAAGTGACATTGGATTTCAAAAGTTCCCTTGGAGTGCACTTGTTATCTCTTTTTTATGTATATATATATATATATATATATATATATATATATATATATATATATATATATATATATAGTCTGCAATGTACTTTCATTATTTATTTTGTCCCCTTTATATTTATGTATATTTATGCTTTATCATTTTATACTACCATCTCAAAATGTTTAATGTCTCTTTAGCAGGGGTGTTCCATGGGTGTAGCTGAAAGTTCTCTGTTAGGTGTGGCCCCTGCAGTTCTTGCAGTTTTATCTCCCAATCTGAAAGGTAGCAAATTTGTGTCAAAATACAGAAAACATGTATTACCCAAATAGAAAAACATATGTGTATGAAAATAGAGGTGATTGATTTCAGTGTACAGTATCTTACAGAGTAATCTGATTTGTATTAGCTGCAGTATTTTAAATTGTGTCCCATACTACTGGTTAACTTTACTTACCCGCTCTACATGTTCATCAGTGCACATAACACACAGCTATACTTCCCCAGGGCAAGATTACAAGTAGCGCGTTATGACTTTTCTTCGCGCTATGTGGTATTTCCATTTGGCAGGTATTACAAATCTTGAAAAATCATGATTGCATGCACACATTCGCCTTTTACACTACAATCCTTTCCATGCTCGAAGAGCTGTAGTTAACAACTTTTCCCAACAAAAAAGTTTCACAAAACTTAAAAAATACATTACAAAGTACACTTACACTAATATTAACACTGTCTTATAAAAATTATTTTAAAAAAAATATTGCGCAAAAAAGTTATAAGAATTCAAATATACGAGATCTCGGGTGTTAGGAAAAAAAAGCAGATGCAGGGATTTTACATTGACGTACATAAACATACATAGAGAAACATAAATTTATATGTATAGAGATATGTTTAACTATGGAGATAATGGGAAAAAAAATTACATTACA
The DNA here is from genome assembly GCF_027579735.1 of Bombina bombina. Lineage (NCBI taxonomy): Eukaryota > Metazoa > Chordata > Amphibia > Anura > Bombinatoridae > Bombina > Bombina bombina. The sequence continues at coordinate 767,138,952 of NC_069502.1, forward strand.
ATCTTATGCACAGTAAACAATATCTCAGATGTATTTTCAATGCGATATTCGCATATAGATCTCGAGATATCTAGAAATATATATTCATATACATACATAAATAGATATCAGTCCAAATATCATCAAATATATAAAAAAATATTTATTTATAAATAAACGGAACATATTCAGTTATGAGAACATTTTCGCAATATGAATATTTGTATTTTCACGTACACTTTTCGAGAATATGTCATGGGCTTTGCGCAACATATAAGGGTTTTTGTGCTGCTGTTTTTTCTATTTTTCTTCTCCATTGACATCTATGGGGAATATGTGAACGTGCACATGATTTCGCAGTTTTGCATTAAGCGGCTTAACGTGCGCGCAAAATAAGTTATTTCTCTACTTGTAATAGCTGCGCAACCCCAAATGTGAAAACCCCTTGTTTTAACTAAGCCTGGAGGAAAAACATAATTTATGTAAGAACTTACCTGATAAATTCATTTCTTTCATATTAGCAAGAGTCCATGAGCTAGTGACGTATGTGATATACATTCCTACAAGGACGGGCAAAGTTTCCCAAACCTCAAAATGCCTATAAATACATCCCTCACCACACCCACAAATCAGTTTAACGAATAGCCAAGAAGTGGGGTGATAAGAAAAAAGTGCGAAAGCATAAAAAATAAGGAATTGGAATAATTGTGCTTTATACAAAAAAATCATAACCACCACAAAAAGGGTGGGCCTCATGGACTCTTGCTAATATGAAAGAAATGAATTTATCAGGTAAGTTCTTACATAAATTATGTTTTCTTTCATGTAATTAGCAAGAGTCCATGAGCTAGTGACGTATGGGATAATGACTACCCAAGATGTGGATCTTCCACGCAAGAGTCACTAGAGAGGGAGGGATAAAATAAAGACAGCCAATTCCGCTGAAAATAATCCACACCCAAAATAAAGTTTAAATCTTATAATGAAAAAAACTGAAATTATAAGCAGAAGAATCAAACTGAAACAGCTGCCTGAAGTACTTTTCTACCAAAAACTGCTTCAGAAGAAGAAAACACATCAAAATGGTAGAATATAGTAAAAGTATGCAAAGAAGACCAAGTTGCTGCTTTGCAAATCTGATCAATCTGAAAGAGAATCTCAGAAACTGATAGTGATCTGGATGAATCGGAATATGCAGATATGCATCCTGTAAATCTATTGTGGACATATAATGCCCTTGCTGAACAAAAGGCAGGATAGTCCTTATAGTTACCATTTTGAATGTTGGTATCCTTACATAACGATTCAATATTTTTAGATCCAGAACTGGTCTGAAGGAATTCTCCTTCTTTGGTACAATGAAGAGATTTGAATAAAACCCCAGCCCCTGTTCCAGAACGGGAACTGGCATAATTACTCCAGCCAACTCTAGATCTGAAACACATTTCAGAAATGCTTGAGCCTTCGCTGGATTTACTGGGACACGGGAAAGAAAAAATCTCTTTGCAGGAGGCCTTATCTTGAAGCCAATTCTGTACCCTTCTAAAACAATGTTTTGAATCCAAAGATTGTGAATTGAATTGATCCAAATTTCTTTGAAAAATCGTAATCTGCCCCCTACCAGCTGGGCTGGAATGAGGGCCGCACCTTCATGTGGACTTGGGAGCTGGCTTTGGTTTTCTAAAAGGCTTGGATTTATTCCAGACTGGAGATGGTTTCCAAACTGATACCGCTCCTGTGGGTGAAGGATCAGGCTTTTGTTCCTTATTGTGACGAAAGGAACGAAAACGATAATTAGACCTAAATTTACCTTTAGATTTTTTATCCTGTGGTAAAAAAGTTCCTTTCCCTCCAGTAACAGTTGAGATAATAGAATCCAACTGAGAACCAAATAATTTATTACCCTGGAAAGAAAGGGAAAGCAAAGTTGACTTAGAAGACATATCAGCATTCCAAGTTTTAAGCCATAAAGCTCTTCTAGCTAAAATAGCTAGAGACATATACCTGACATCAACTCTAATGATATCAAAGATGGCATCACAAATAAAGTTATTAGCATGTTGAAGAAGATTAACAATGCTATGAGAATTATGATCTGTTACTTGTTGCGCTAAAGGTTCTAACCAAAAAGTTGAAGCTGCAGCAACATCAGCTAAAGATATAGCAGGTCTAAGAAGATTACCTGAACATAAGTAAGCTTTTCTTAGAAAGGATTCAATCTTCCTATCTAAAGGATCCTTAAAGGAAGTACTATCTGCCGTAGGAATAGTAGTATGTTTAGCAAGAGTAGAGACAGCCCCATCAACTTTAGGGATTTTGTCCCAAAATTCTAATCTGTCAAATGGCACAGGATATAATTGCTTAAAACGTTTAGAAGGAGTAAATGAATTACCCAAATTATTCCATTCCCTGGAGATTACTTCAGAAATAGCATCAGGGACAGGAAAAACTTCTGGAATAACTACAGGAGACTTCTTTAAAGGGCCACTGTAAGCAAATATTTTCTATGCCTGTTACTAACTAACTACCCCAAATACGCTTTTTAGCAATAGCATTTCATTAACATATCTCTACCGTATATCAGAAATCTTGTCTGCAAATTTAATTGTTTTCCAAACCCACTCGGTGGGTATCCTTTGCTCTGTACCAATCCGTTTACAATACCTAGGTTTCAAAATGGCGCTTTAAACACAATTTCATTGGTTTAAGTATTTTGAACACGCAGTGCTGAAAATAGTGGGCAGGATAACGTGACATCATAGGGGAATAAAAGATATAACTTTAAGAACGTTATGAAACTTCGTTTTGGAGAAAATATAGGTCAGTAGGTTTTAATTAATGGTTATTTACTTTAATATGTTAGTTGTTTAGCTTAAAAATTATAACAGAAAGTAATCCTTTAAGTAAAGAACGAATAAATTCCATTTTGAATAAATATGAAGATTTATTAGCATCAACCTCTGAGACAGAATCCTCTGAACCAGAGGAACCATTATCAGAATCAGAATGATGATGTTCATTTAAAAATTCATCTGAAAAATGAGAAGTTTTAAAAGACCTTTTACGTTTACTAGAAGGAGGAATAACAGACATAGCCTTCTTAATGGATTTAGAAACAAAATCTCTTATGTTAACAGGAACACTCTGAGTATTAGATGTTGACGGAACAGCAACAGGTAATGTAACATTACTAAAGGAAATATTATCTGCATTAACAAGTTTGTCATGACATTCATTACAAACAACAGCTGGAGGAACAGATACCACAAGTTTACAGCAGATACACTTAACTTTGGTAGATCCAGCACCAGGCAGCGTTTTTCCAGAAGTATCTTCTGACTCAGTGTCAATCTGGGACATCTTGCAATATGTAATAGAAAAAACAACATATAAAGCAAAATTGATCAAATTCCTTAAATGACAGTTTCAGGAATGGGAAAAAAATACCAGTGAACAAGCTTATAGCAACCAGAAGCAATAAAAAATGAGACTTAAATAATGTGGAGACAATAGTGACGCCCATATTTTTTAGCGCCAAAAAAAGACGCCCACATTATTTGGCGCCTAAATGCTTTTGGCGCCAAAAAATGACGCCACATCCAGAACGCCGACACTTTTGGCGCAAAAAAACGTCAAAAATGACGCAACTTCCGGCAACACGTATGACGCCGGAAACAGAAAAAAAAATTTGCGCCAAAAAAGTCCGCGCCAAGAATGACGCAATAAAATGAAGCATTTTCAGCCCCCGTGAGCCTAACAGCCCACAGGGAAAAAAGTCAAATTTTAAGGTAAGAAAAAAATTGATTGATTCATAAGCATTATCCCAAATATGAAACTGACTGTCTGAAATAAGGAACGTTGAACATCCTGAGTCAAGGCAAATAAATGTTTGAACACATATATTTAGAACTTTATATAAAAGTGCCCAACCATAGCTTAGAGTGTCACAGAAAATAAGACTTACTTACCCCAGGACACTCATCTACATGTAGTAGAAAGCCAAACCAGTACTGAAACGAGAATCAGCAGAGGTAATGGTATATATATATATATAAGAGTATATCGTCGATCTGAAAAGGGAGGTAAGAGATGAATCTCTACGACCGATAACAGAGAACCTATGAAATAGACCCCGTAGAAGGAGATCACTGCATTCAAATAGGCAATACTCTCCTCACATCCCTCTGACATTCACTGCACGCTGAGAGGAAAACCGGGCTCCAACCTGCTGCGGAGCGCATATCAACGTAGAATCTAGCACAAACTTACTTCACCACCTCCATAGGAGGCAAAGTTTGTAAAACTGATTTGTGGGTGTGGTGAGGGGTGTATTTATAGGCATTTTGAGGTTTGGGAAACTTTGCCCCTCCTGGTAGGAATGTATATCCCATACGTCACTAGCTCATGGACTCTTGCTAATTACATGAAAGAAACCTTCCATATTAGGAATATGCTGGAATACTTAGGGCCCTTTATTTCCTTAGATGTGACCTGGAAAAATAAATATACTAACATTCTTTACAAAACAACATGCCCAGGGATAGATAATGCACTTATCTGCTTGGTTGGGTCACTGCAAGAAATCAGCAGTTGCAGGTAAACATTCTGGATGATTTGCAAACTGAGCTTACTTTTTTTTATATAGCTGATCCTGCAGAGTGATAATTGAGCTCATTAAAAAGCTCTCCTCTGATCTCCTGCAGTGCTGACTGGTACAGAAGGAGGGAAAATAGTTTTTCTGCTGTAGAATTGTGCAGAACAATTGTTATAAAAATGTTAAGACACAATTGGGGTTCTACAGAGAAAGATCAGGTTAAAGGGATAGTCTAGCCAAATTCATGATTCAGATAGGGCATGCAATTGTAAACACTTTCCAATTTACTTTTATCAGCAAATTTGCTTTGTTCTCTTGGTATTCTTAGTTAAAAGTTAAAGCTAGATAGGCTCATATGCTAATTTCTAAGCCCTTGAAGGCCACCTTTATTTTAGTGCATTTTGACAGTTTTTTACAGCTATACGGCGCTAGTTCATGTGTGCCATACAGATAACATTGTGCTCACTGCCGTAGAGTTATTTATGTGTCAGCACTGATTGGCTAAAATGCAAGTCTGTCAAAAGAACTGACAAGGTAATTACAGAGGTAAAAAGTATATTAATATAACTGTGTTAGTTATGCAAAATTGGGGAATGGGTAATAAAGTGATTATCTATCTTTTTAAACAATAAAAATTCTGGAGTAGACTGTCCCCTTAATTAAACTCTTTGTAATACTTTATTTCAACCTAATTCCTGATTGATAGTAAAAGAGTTGATCACAATCTATCATGTGATAATATATAACCATGTTAACAGCTACGGATGAGCCATTTCAGTGTGATCACAATCAGCCATTTTCATTGTTTACTGTCAGCACTTTTTTCATTATTGTTTTGGTGAAAAACCCTCCCTATACTTAACAGGTGCCAATCCTGTTTGGCTGAACAATATTTTTTAAAACATGTTTAAATAAAAACAAAAAATAATCTAAAGGGACATGAAACCCAAAATTCAGATCATACAATTTTAAACAACTTTCTGATTTACTTCTATTATAATTTTTTTTTTTCTTGGTACCTTTTTTTTTGTAAAGCAGGAACGTAAGCTTAGGAGCCTGCACGTGTCTGGATCACAAAATAATTTGTTTCATATCCCTTTCATTTTTGAGCTGAGCAAGAACATTAACAATTAAAAAAAATTGTCAAGAAGCCAAGAGTTTCCAAAATGTAGAAACTGAGCAAATGGTATTATACAACGATTATCTCCCCAAAACTGACAGTAACACACAGGAAGCAATGATTTTACCTCTTCCGTTGTTAGTAATACACACAGTGATTTCATCCCCTTTAATTGTTGGTAACTCACACAGAGCAATGCTTTTACCCCCCTTTGTCAGTAAAAATAAATAAAATAGCGGAAATGTTACAATTAGTAGCTACCCGTGTTTTAACCTCCATTAAAAATACATTAAACACCATTTTGCTCTTAAACTTGTGATTGACCCACACTGTCTAGAAAGGCCAAAAAGCAATTTGTATAACCTGCAAATGCTGAAAATCAATACCTGGTTCAGGCAATTTGCTGCACTTTGAAAACATATTTAGATTTTTGGTCTCTTTAGGGAACTTAGAACCATGTACAATTTTTACACAAAAGCAAAGCATTTACTGTCCCTTTTTAACTTAAAGAGACATAAAACCCAACTTATTTCTTTCATTATTTAGAGAGAGCATGCAATTTTCCAATTTACTTATATCATCTAATTTGTTCCATTCTCTTGGAACCCTTTGTTGAAAAGAATTACATAGGTAGGCTCCGGCTCTGCTGACTGGTGGATGCACATACATTCCTCATGTTATTGGCTCACACATATGCATTGTTGTTTTGGGTTTCATGTCCCTTTTATTACCATTAAGTTATGACAGTTAATTTTAGGACAATATATATTTGTAATGGATAGACATAGGATGTCTGATTAAAACTTTAAGAAGATTAAATGTTAAAGGGACATGAAACCCAAAAATTTTCTTTCATGAATCAGATAGAGAATACAGTTTTAAAGAACATTTCAATTTACTTTTATGATCTAATTTGCTTCATTCTTTAGATATCCTTTGTTGAAGAAATAGCAGTGCACATGGGTGAGCTGATCACACGAGGCATCTCTGCACAGCCACCAATCAGCAGCTACTGAGCCTATTTAGACATTCTTTTCAACAAAGGATGTCAAGGGAACAAAGCAAATTAGATAATAGAAGTAAATTGGAAAATTGTTCGAAATTGAATTCTCTATCTGAATCATGAAAGAAAAAAAAATTGGGTTTCATGTCCCTTTAAGGAAATAAAATTTTAAAATGTAAACAACTATATCTTAGACAGAGTTTTTCTTTTGCTGGTTTAACAAGTTAAATGCTTTTTTTTTCTTTTTGTTTTGTTCACTAATTTTATAGCCTCGGCTATAAACATTCAATTGCTTCAATTGTTCCACTCTCTAATTTCCTATAATGATTAATAAACTCTTTCTAATGTTTTCCTGTCCATTAGACATAAAAAGGAAACAAATATATAGATAATGTTGAAATAACTATACAAATTGTAGGAGGCAGTAATTGGCAATATTATTTGATTATACACCTTAATAAGAAGCATCCTTTTTCACAGTAAATTATAGAGAACACAACAGATACACAAAATTAAATTAGTTTACCTGCAATAAAACTTTATTAAGGGATTCTTGTAACAATTCAAAACATTCAAAGGCAGAATGCAGAATGCTTTTTAAAATTGTAGCACTTCACATTTTCCAATACTCATAAAAATGACTGTAAAACTAACTTAAAGGGCCACTAAACCCAACATCTTTCTTTCATGATTCAGATAGAGAATAGAAATTTAAACAACATTACAATTTACTTCTATTATTTATTTTGCTAATTTTTTTAGATATCCTTAGTTGAAGAAAAAGCAATGCACATGGTGAGCCAATCACACGAGGCTTCTATGTGCAGCAATCAATCAGCAGCTCCTGAGCATATCTAGATATGCTTCTCAGCAAAGAATATCAAGAGAATAAAACAAATTAGATAATATGAGTAAATTAGAAAGATGTTTAAAATTGCATTCTCTTTCTAAATCATGAAAGAAAAAGTGTGGGTGTCATGTCCCTTTAATTATATCTGGTAATCTAATAACATAGGAGATATATGTCTGTGCACAATTTATATTGGTGTATTAATATGTATTGCTTGACAGGAGCATCAATACTACCATTATTCTTTTTGTGCATTGGTGAATGTGTGCCAAGTTTTGAAGCTGAATCAGTCACATGTTAAAAAGGTGACAGATATGACAATTATTGTAAATGAGTGGTTCTTCATTAGATTTCTTCTTAATCCTTTTTTTAATAAAATTTGTCAAATTTTTATCACACATTTTTTGGAGGCATAACTGTTCTTTGGTTAAAGGGACAGTCTACACCAGAATTGTTATTGTTTTAAAAGATAGATAATCCCTTTATTACCCATTTCCAAGTTTTGCATAACCAACACAGTTATAACAATATACTTTTAACCTCTGTGATTATCTTGTATCTAAGCCTCTGCAAACTGCCCCTTTTTTCAGTTCTTTTGACAGACTTGCAGTCTAGCCAATCAGTGCCTGCTCCCAGATAACTTCTAGTGGTGAAAAACTGTTAAAATGCAATCTGAAAGAGGTGGGCTTCAAGGTCTAGGAAATTAGCATATGAACCTTCTAGGTTAAGCTTTCAACTAAGAATACCAAGAGAACAAAGCAAAATTGGTGATAAAAGTAAATTGGAAAATTGTTTAAAATTACATGCTCTATCTGAAGCATGAAAGTTTATTTTGGCCTAGACTGTCCCTTTAAATAACATCACTATACTAAATCCATTCTTGCATGAGCCTGGAAAACTAAAATGTTGGCACTTTATAAATAAACAATAATAATAATGTCTCAATATAGAGTCTGACTGAACTAAAATAACAGAATTGTGAAAATAATAAATGACAGAGCTGTGAGCTAAAAAAGTATGAAAAAGTTGGTGTTTTTATGTCATTCAGCAAAAGAGAAACAAAAGGTTATGCATGTGAAAGATTATTATGATTTAATGGCCCCATTTATCAAGTTTACAAGTTTGCATCCTGGGTGTGAGCATATACTCTGCATGTTGTTAGTAACGATAAGGCTGTTGATACCTGTATTTATCGCAGAAAACGCTTATCATATCTGTGTTAATTTGAGTGTGATGACAAAATAATGTGTTAATTAATAAATTAATTTAATTAAGTTAAATTTAAATGTAGTTAATGGGTCATTTTAACCCAGTTAACCAAATTTACCATTATAATGTAAGGTTTATTATAAACAAAAAGTATTTAATAAACAAAAATGTGTATGGGGCATAACCATGTGCATACAATAGTTACCATTTTATTTTTAATAACAAACAATAACACAATAAGTATGATTTTTGAAGCTGTATGTAACTCTAAACACTGAACTAGTTGTCCTTCGTCAACACTGAATTTGTATTTTTAACAAAGTATTAGTGGTCTCATGGATTGTGTGCATGCTAGAGTTAAAATAAATTGATTTTTAATTTAAAAGACAATCAGAACCCATATGAAGGTATTATAATTTGTTTCAGTAATATAATCAAACAGTAAATACGTTAACAAAATCACATGTGAATGTCATGTCAAGCAAATTAGCATGTATTTTCTATTCCTAGAAGCCATACCTCTAGTTAAAGGGAGATCAATACATACATGTAAAAGCATTAGCTTTACAGTTGCTTTTACATGTATGTATTGATCTATAGGCACAAACTTTAAAAATATATATCTACGTTATTCTCAGACTAATCTTTTTCCTGGAAACAGTCATAATTGATTACAATTTGACTGTTTTCAGGACTTTATAGTTGCTGGCTACTGTACTCTGCTAGATGTTTTTCTGACCACTTTCAATTTACTTAAAAGGGACATTAAACACTAAATAAATGCTAGATAGAATGATACATTCAAAGAAAAGATTAGTCTGAAAATAACGTAGATATATATTTTTAAAGTTTGTGTCTATAAAACAATGGGAGATGCCATGTTGTAACTTAGGTTACCTTCTCTGCTGTGGCCAATTACAGACAGTTATAAATAGGTCACTAGAGTGTGCAGCCAATGGCTGTGTGCAATATAACAGTGTTCTGCACTTCCATTTCTAACAGGAACTGAAAAGCTCCCCATTTCAGAATGGAATTACAGGAAAATGGGCCAAAATAAATATATTGCAGATTTTCTTTATATATATATATATATATATATATATATATATATATATATATATATATATATATACATACAATTTTTATATTACCACCTCAATGTGTTTATTGTCCCTTTAAAGTTTTCAAATGCAAACACCATCTGTGAACTGTAGTAAACTATGGTAAATGTGTCTCACTTGCTGATAAGTGCTGCCCTGCTGTTATTACTTATTAAAATTTCAATAAAAAATCTATGGCAAATTTGAATTTTAAGGTTTTGCAAGTGGATGGGCTACAATCTTCTGAAATCAGACATACATAGATTATCTGCAAATGAGGCTCACCCAACATCCATGCAAAGAATACTTGTACTAATATTGTTTATAGCAATTATGAAGGTTTCATAACTTTGAAATCTTGTTCAGGTATCATGTTATTTATCATTTATGTTTCACTATCAGTTACTCTCCTATAATACAGCATAACATCTACAGGTTATTAGAATATTGTTACGTTATATACTGACAAAACTGATGTAAATGCTGCAATGTATATACTGAAAACATTGGTGTAAAAAGACTCAAACTAAACTTGTACAAACTATATTAATTTTATGAGTACATATTGCAACCAAAAAGTAATATTAGTCCCCATTCAAAACTGTGATTTTGTTGCAACTAATATTTTTTTTTTTGCTAAGCCATTATAATCTATTAGAAGGGTTGAATTTTGAATACCTCAAAAACAATAAGAAAAATGTGTTTTACAGGCCTTTCGTGTGCTTGTTCCGAGGCGCCCGCTGCTCACGCTAGCCCAGTGGCACACAAGTAGGGGCTGTCAATCACCCCGGGCAATAGTGTCTAGGCTGATTTAAATTAGGGATGCACCGAAATTTTGGTCTCAGAAACGTTTTGGCCGAAAATTGCATTTTCGGTTTTTTTTTTTCTGTTATTTTCGATAAAATTATTGTGTAGCATATTTCTAATTTGATGCTAGCCTATAGCTGCTGTTTAAGTTCATTACTTGACTTACTGTTTTGCATATAAGTTTTCTAGGACTATATTTGAATAATTGCTAAAAAAAAAACCAAAAAAAAAAAAAACAAACTTAAATCTGATTCTGTTACACAGAACTAAATAAAGAATAATACAGTATATTGATATTTAATATTGTTTTAAGTAGGGATGCACCGAAATTTCGGTCTCAGAAATATTTTGGCCGAAACTGGCTTTTTTTTAAGGTTTCGGTTTTTTTGCCTGTTTTTTTATCTTGGTAAAATTATTGTGTAGCATAGTATTGTTTAAGATTTTTTTTGTCCAATTTTAGTGTGTTACTTTCAAGAAAAGTGTGGTTATTTTATTTTATTGGCTTGCAGTTTTTCAATTCAGATTCATTCAATAAATAGTCTAATTATGAAAAAAAAAGCGAAAATAATGAAAAAAATAAAGTTTCAGCTTTCAGCCAAGTGCATCCTGGATTTTCGGGTTCGGTTTCGGTCCAGAACTTCTATTTCGGTGCATCACTAATTTAAATATACCACCTAAGAGTTGGTGTAGAAGTTCAGAATCTTCCTAACTTCCTAACTATAGGCTGCAGGCTCACTCATGCGAGCCTGCAGCGAAGGGCCTCCAAAACGGCATACGCAGCTTGATAAATGGAGCCCACGGTCTGAAACAAAAAACAGGACAGCTAATTAATTCAGTATTTATAACAACTGCTAGTTTGTTTCCCTGAACCATCAATATAAATTTGTAGCATGTGCAATTAACAGTTTTGTTTCATTTTGAGTTGTTTTTTATTCATTATTTTTTGATATTCAAACACCTCTTTACAAATTAACATTCTGAAGATCATATTTAATTTGAGTTTGATCTCATCACTTAAATGTGTAATTTAAAGGGACATTAAACCCAAATTGTTTCTTTTATGATTTAGAAAGAGCATACAATTTTAAACAACTTTCTCTTAATATACTTTGCTGAAAAGCATATCTAGATAGGCTCAATAGCTGCTGGTTGGCTGCTGTACTTAGATGCCTCATGTGATTGGCTCACCTATGTGCATTGCTATTTCTTCAACAAAGGATATCTAAAGAATTAAATAAATTAGATAATAGAAGTAAATTGGAATGTTGTTTAAAATTGTATTCTCAACTTGAATCATGAAAGAAATTGTTTGGGTTTAGTCTCCCTTTAATATTTTTTATTGAAATTAAAAGATTGTGTTAACATATGCACTGGACAAAACTTTACCCTGAAATAAATAAATGTGAGCAGCCAAGAGACGCGCTCCAAACAAGCCAAAATTACTTTTTAAGAACATAAGGCTGGAAAAATGTAACAAAATCAATGTGTGTTTTTTTATAATGAATTAAATACCACTGTCAAAATATCCCCATCCATGGTATAGTGGATTTTCTTTTTTTCTTGGCACAAATAACATGGGTTATTGGTGGGTTTTCAAAAGGAAATGGAAATTTCAAAATGAAATGGCTTAAAATCTGGAAACCCTGCAAATACCTAGTGTATTTTGCAGGGGAATTCTGATGAGCTAGAATGAAGGAATTGATTATGCTTATACCTATTTTACTAAAGAAGATACCATATGCCAATACATTTCTTATAGCTAAGTTTTTTTATTGTTTTTTTACATAATTATATTAATAACTTTGTCAAAATTTGATTTAAAAAAAGTAAATGTTAAAAATTCAGTTAAATAATGGCTTAAAGGGATAGGAAAGACAAAATTAAAGGGACAAGAAACCCCCAAAAAAATTCTCTTTCACGATTTAGAAAGTGCATGCAATTTTAAACAACTTTCAAATTTACTTCTATTATATAATTAGTTTTATTCTTTTGATATCCTTTTTGAAAAGCATATCTAAATAGGCTAAGTAACTGCTGACTGGTGGCTGTACATAGACGTCTTGTGTGATTGGCTCACCCATGTGCAATGTTATTTCTTCATCAAAGGATATCTAAATAATGAAACAAATTAGATAATATAAGTACATTGGAAGTTGTATTCTCTATCTGAATCATGAAAGAAAAATGTGGGTTTCATGTCCCTTTAAACTTGCATAATTCAGATACAGCATGCAATTGTAAGACACTTTTAAATTCACTTCTATTTTTACCTGCTTCATTCTCTTTGTATCCCTTAAAAAAAGACTACGCACATCTCCTACGCTAGTGGGAGCTAGCTGCCGATTGGTGCCTGCACACTTTTGTCTCATGCGATTGGCTTACTAGATGTATACAGCTAACTGCCACTAGTGTAATGCTGTTCCTTCAGCAAAGGATAACAAGATAATGAAGAAATTGGAAAGTTGTTTAAAATGTTATGTTCTATCCAAATCATGAAAGAAAAATATAGGATTTCCTGTCCCTTTAAAATTATATGGTATTTGAGAATTTGTCTGTGAACAAACGTTATATATGTTCAGCTACTATTTAATTCTAACTTAAAGGGACAGTCAAGTCCAAAATAAACTTTCATGATTCAGGGCATGCCATTTTAAACAATGAGGAGTTTTGCCTCATAGAAGGAAAATTACCACCATAAATACTTGTTCCCCCCCCTTTTCAGCTCTATGGGGCCCATTTATCAAGCTCTGGATGGAGCTTGAGGGCCTGAAGCAGCGGTCTAAAGACCGCTGCTTTATAACCTGTCCGCCTACTCTGAGCAGACTGACAGACATCGCCGCAATTCAATCCGATCGAGTACGATCGGGTTGATTGACACCCCCCTGCTGGTGGCCGATTGGCCGCAAATCTGCAGGGGGCGGCGTTGCACCAGCAGCTCACAAGAACTGCTGGTGCAATGCTGAATACGGAGAGCATATTTATTGCTCTCCGCATTCAGCGAGGTCTGTCGGACCTGATCCGCAATGTCGGATCAGGTCCGTCAGACCTTTGTTAAATAGGCCCCTATCTGTGTAAGCATGCAGCAAGGGGAAAATGAGCTCATCTTTGGATTGTCAGAACCACTCACTGTTATTTTACATTTAAAAGTAGCATCCATGGGGCAGTTGCTGCAGGGCAATTTTGAAGGTTTATTATTTTATATAAAAAACACATTTCAGTAATAATTAAAGAACCATTAAAGGGACAGTCAATTAAAAAAAAACTTTCATGATTTAAATACGGAATAAAATTTTAAACAACTTTCCAATGTACTTTTATCACCACTTTTGCTTTGTTCTTTTGGTATTCTTAGTTGAAAGCTAAACCTAAGGGGGTTCATATGCTAATTTCTTAGACCTTGAAGGCCGCCTCTAATCGGAATGCATTTTCAGTTTTTCACAACTAGAGGGCATTAGTTCATCTGTGTCTTATAGATTGAGCTCACACACGTGAAGTTACCTAGGAGTCAGCACTGATTGGCTAAACTGCATGTCTGTCAAAAGAACTGAAATAAGGGGGCAGTTTGCAGAGGCTTAGATACAAGGTAATTACAGAGGTAAAACATGTCTTATTATAACTCTGTTGGTTATGCAAAACTGGGGAATGGGTAATAAAGGGATTATCTATATTTTTAAACAACAAAAATGATGGTGTTGACTGTCCCTTTAATGTTTTTAAAATGCAGCATGCTAACTTTTGTGTTGTTCAGATCCAAGCTATTCTTAAGCCTATAGCTGAGGAAATCAATGTGTGATTAATTATCTTAGTGAGAACTACTGGACTTAGATTCCAATCTTGTAACAACAACAAAAACAATTTAATTTGACCTAATTTATATAGAGAGCTGGAAAACGTCTTCTTATAAGTTAAAACAAAATGATCGTTATAATCTTCCATTGTATGGATGGCTAAACTCTTTGATATAAATTAACCAATTCCATTAATTCTTTTTAGGATTTGCACTCTTCAAAAATAGAACATAGAAGAATATACCATTTAGCTATTGTTACATGCAAGCTACATAAATATACAGGTCAAGTTTGATAATTACATTCCACCTTTTGCGAAAGAGAAGTAAATGTATTCATAGTGCACATATTTTTATTTTCCTTAAAATTATCATTATCAAATAAATTGCTATAAAATTATTTATATTTTTTCAATTTCCCTGTTACATGTTATATAATAAATTAATCCCGTCATTCTTATTAATTTATTTCTATTTATTAAAGGGATATTCCAGCCAAAATTGAAAACCACATGGGTCCATTTTGGTATTGAACAGAATCAATTTTGTAATATACATGCATTAGCATAAATGCTTCTAATAAAAGCTATAGCTGTTTCAAAAGTGTATTTAAGTATGCACTGTGCACCAGCATTTTAAACATAACACTTGCTCCGAGAGCCTAAGGTGCTTGTACCATCTGGTAATGACTCAATTTGTTAATTGCTGATATGACACAAGCCCCACTGATGATCTGATTAGCTGCAGTATTTAAAATGCTGGTGCACTGAAAATATCTAGCTATGCTTCACATGCACGTGCAGAGAAAAATGTTAACACTAAAACAGTGATAACGCTTATAAGAAGCATGTTTGCCAATACATGTATTTTGCGAATATGTTTCTATTCAAAGATGTAATTCATGTATGTGCATATATATTTTGACTGGAATGTCCCTTTAAGAATTTTTTTCCCCTTTAAAAAAGATTTAACATGGCAAAAAACTGCAGTGTCTATGTTGGAAAATTCTTTATTATTTTTGCTGTATAACCAATCTACTCCCTCATCCATTAATAGGATTTTCTATATAAGATGATGTTAATGATATACAGTACAAGGAATGTGTTGCTGGAATTTGATATATTTTTCATTGAAATACAGTTTATACCAAGGGTAAAGTCCTACAAAAAAACTCACCAAGACTTCCACCCCCTCACAATTAATATTGTTTAATACACACACTGTATTTATATGAATATACTTTATACACTTTAGTTAATGAAAGCAAATTAAAACCAATGAAGACTTCTATTTCTGCTGAGGGGAGCTAATAAACCACAGAGCAAGCCACGCAGAAATCTAAGCACCATGTGTTCCACACAGTGCGGGGTGATCAAACAGCAGGCACACTCACAGGCTTGAATTTAGAGTATTGTAGGAAGTATTACTGCCCATTACTAGAATATCTCACTATCCCTCTAACCAGACTGTGCTCCAGCTCTTCCCACTAGCAGCAACAGTGTTTACTGATGTGTTTCTGTTCTCTGTCCAGGGGGAACTTGGTTCCACCTGCAAAAATAGTGCAGGAACTCCATTCCCATGCGTTCCCGTTGGACTTGACCCCTCGTTTATACTGAGAAAAAACTTGGATGCCAATCTTAGTTTAATCAGTGCAACATAAATAATAATTGAAAGCTTACTGGCTCTGTGTAACTCAACCTCTTTTTCTCCTTTTAGAAATTCCCAAATTCCTTACATTTGCTTTTTTTTTTATTTTTATTTTGATTGTATGACCATTCTTGAAGAATACTCAAAGGAGATTTGCAAGCACACTTACATCAATGCACCAACATAAGCATTAAAGGGCCAGTCTACTCCAGAATTTGTACTGTTTAAATATAGATAATCCTTTTATTACCCATTCCCCAGTTTTGCAAAACCAACACGGTTATATTAATACATTTTTACCTCTGTGATTACCTTGTATCTAAGCCTCTGCAGACTGCCTCCTTATTTCAGTTCTTTTGGCAGACTTGCATTTTAGCCAATCAGTGTTGATTCATAAATAACTCCATGGGAGTGAGCACAATGTTGTCTATATGGCACACATTAACTAGCACGGTCGAGGTGTGAAAAACTGTCAAAATGCACTTGGATAAGAGGCGGCCTTCAAGGGCTTAGAAATTAGCATATGAGCCTACCTAGGTTTAGCTTTTAACAAAGAATACCAAGAGAGCAAAGCAAGTTTGATTATAAAAGTAAAATGGAAAGTTGTTTCAAGTCAAATGCCCTATCTGAATCATAAAAACAGAATTTATGCTTACCTGATAAATTACTTTCTCCAACGGTGTGTCCGGTCCACGGCGTCATCCATTACTTGTGGGAAATATTCTCCCCCACAGGGAAAGGCAAGGAGAGCACACAGCAAGAGCTGTCCATATAGCTCCCCCTCTAGCTCCGCCCCCAGTCATTCGACCGACGGTTAGGAGAAAAAGGAGAAATTATAGGGTGCTGTGGTGACTGTAGGGCGGGCCGTGGACCGGACACACCGTTGGAGAAAGTAATTTATCAGGTAAGCATAAATTCTGTTTTCTCCAACATTGGTGTGTCCGGTCCACAGCGTCATCCATTACTTGTGGGAACCAATACCAAAGCTTTAGGACACGGATGAAGGGAGGGAGCAAATCAGGTTACCTAAATGGAAGGCACCACGGCTTGCAAAACCTTTCTCCCAAAAATAGCCCCCGAAGAAGCATAAGTATCAAATTTGTAGAATTTGGCAAAAGTGTGCAGAGAAGACCAAGTCGCTGCCTTACATATCTGATCAACAGAAGCCTCATTCTTGTAGGCCCATGTGGAAGCCACAGCCCTAGTAGAGTGAGCTGTGATTCGTTCAGGAGGCTGCCGTCCGGCAGTCTCATAAGCCAATCGGATAATGCTTTTCAGCCAGAAAGAAAGAGAGGTAGCAGTAGCTTTTTGACCTCTCCTCTTACCAGAGTAAACAACAAACAAAGATGAGGTTTGTCTAAAATCTTTTGTTGCTTCTAAATAGAACTTTAAAGCACGAACTACATCTAAATTGTGTAACAAACGTTCCTTCTTTGAAACTGGATTCGGACACAGAGAAGGAACAACTATTTCCTGGTTAATATTCTTGTTGGAAACAACTTTTGGAAGAAAACCAGGCTTAGTACGCAAAACAACCTTATCTGAATGGAAAACCAGATAGGGTGGATTACACTGCAAGGCAGATAATTCAGAAACTCTTCTAGCAGAAGAAATAGCAACCAAAAACAGAACTTTCCAAGATAGTAACTTAATATCTATGGAATGTAAAGGTTCAAACGGAACCCCTTGAAGAACTGAAAGAACTAAATTTAGACTCCAAGGAGGAGTCATGGGTCTGTAAACAGGCTTGATTCTGACCAAAGCCTGAACAAAAGCTTGTACATCTGGCACAGCTGCCAGTCGTTTGTGTAACAAGACAGATAAAGCAGAAATCTGTCCCTTTAGAGAACTCGCTGACAACCCTTTATCCAAACCTTCTTGGAGAAAGGAGAGAATCTTTGGAATTTTAATCTTACTCCAGGAGAATCCCTTGGATTCACACCAACAGATATATTTTTTCCATATTTTATGGTAAATCTTTCTAGTCACAGGTTTTCTGGCTTGGACCAGAGTATCTATCACAGAATTTGAAAACCCACGCTTGGATAAAATCAAGCGTTCAATTTCCAAGCAGTCAGCTGCAGAGAAACTAGATTTGGATGTTCGAATGGACCTTGTACTAGAAGATCCTGTCTCAAAGGTAGCTTCCATGGTGGAGCCGATGACATATTCACCAGGTCTGCATACCAAGTCCTGCGTGGCCACGCAGGAGCTATCAGAATCACAGAGGCCTTCTCCTGTTTGATCCTGGCTATGAGCCTGGGAAGGAGAGGAAACGGTGGAAACACATACGCTAGGTTGAACGACCAAGGTGCCACTAATGCATCCACTAGAGTCGCCTTGGGATCCCTGGATCTGGACCCGTAACAAGGAATCTTGAAGTTCTGACAAGACGCCATCAGATCCATGTCCGGAATGCCCCATAATTGGGTTAACTGGGCAAAGACCTCCGGGTGGAGTTCCCACTCCCCCGGATGGAAAGTCTGACGACTCAAATAGTCCGCCTCCCAGTTGTCTACTCCTGGGATGTGAATTGCAGATAGATGGCAGGAGTGATCCTCCGCCCATTTGATGATCTTGGACACCTTGCTC